>NC_069502.1:121005792-121300792 GCF_027579735.1 Bombina bombina | reverse complement strand
GGTTTTTCACTGATGTTATGCTTGGTCAGACATGTTTCCAGGAGTCAGGACCCTAAGGCTCTCCAAGCTTCCTTATGTCTTCCTCCTGGTCTTCCTTCCTGGCCTCCTTTCACTGTCCTACATGTCCTGGTGTTCCTCCGGTCCACCTGTGGTGTTAGGTTAGTCCTGTTTGTCTGTCAGTGTAGTGGGAGACATAACAATGGGGTGAATACTAGCTTGTATACTTCACTCATCAAGCCGCACAGTAATTCAGTCAGATAATGCAAAATATAATAAGCTAAATATAGAATCTGTTAAATGTGTTATGTTGTACAACTGGAGGGATAAGAGTTGGGGCCTACCATGTCACTGACTTAGTATGATGCAAGGAGCTATGCTGAACGTGTGAAGGGGGAGGTGCAAGTGTGAGTCCCACACTGCTATTCTGCCACTATATTATATTTTAATATTTATTTGACATTATATTTTAAAATGTAGTAATTCATTTTACGATATTTATATATGTTGATATAGTGACATTTTATAGCTTGCAATCTCACATTTGTGCTGGAAGCAGTGGAAGTGGAAAGTTATCTAGTGCTCCATAGATCTGTGTAACTTTAGCTAAGACTGTGACATGTAACCTTGCCATCATGCTGTCAGCCAATGGGAGGTCTGCTTTTTTTTTAGGTCATTTGTTTCTACAGTCCATAGGGAGACTGAATGGGTGAAGTCAGAAATCTCTTATGGGGCAGACTGAGCATGTGTAAAGTGCTCTCAGAAAGAGCAACAATAAAAAAACAAGCCTAGAGCTTCATATTGACAACACTTCCAAGATTTTTTTTATTATAAGCTTTTTTTATTATTTTAAAGTTTTAAGCCCAAAACTCTCAAGCCCTCTTGGGAAAAAAAAAATTGTAACCTGACCGTTCCACCTTATAATGGCATTTTATTTTGGTTTTTATTTTTGCCCCAAAAAACTGGTAGGGACTGCCCCTATGGAGAAGTCTCCACTGGTGTTAGTGCACTTATTTTAGAAACATTTGGATGTCCTGGTTGAAATGTTTAACCATACAAAAGTGTGTGTAATGAGTGGAAGACAGAGCTATGGTTATATTCTAAAAGTAGTATAAAAAAGTAGTGTATCACACACATAAGGTAGCAGAGCATGTGGATTCTTGACCAAATATTACCCCCCCCCCCCAAAAAAAGAGTTTTCTTCATAAGTAACAACATGAATTTAAATTGTTGGATTACAATAAAATTAATAGCGTAGGAAAACCCACTAGATTCTCCCCCCCCCCCCCACCACCATAGTTATATGATCCATCATTGCATATGATAACCCGCTATGCAAATCTCTTTTGGCATGAAAGACAAAAAACAAACACACACACATACAACCACATACACACATAAAAACGTATACACACACACACCATAAAGCGCAGACCACAAACATATATGTCACATGAAAAGGAAAGGATATAGACCAAACACACACTAACACCCACACATACAAACACACACAAAAACATAAAGACATATATATATACACATACATATATATACACACACACACTACAGCATAAAGCGCAGACCAGAAACATATGTCACATGAAAAGAATATATACCAAACACACAAACACCCACACATACAAACACACAGAAACATATACACACACACACACACACACACACACATATATATATATATATATATATATATATATATACACATACATATATACACATACACACTCATACACATGCAAACACACTACAGAAAAAGCGCAGAACAGAAACATATATATCACATAAAAAGGGTATAGACCAAATTAAAATTGAACTATCTTCGTGTTTGTTATTTGTACATGAGACAGGCTGCATAAAAAGATAATTGTGACATTTTGAAAGACTTTTCCATGAATTATGTGTTGTCTGTGATATGCTACAATGTATAAATATTAGATATCTTCAATTATCTAACCAAACTAATTAATTGTTGGGCATAGGAAACATGTTTTAAATTTATTTCAGATTGCAAGCTCAATAAAATTCCATTTAAGTCTAATTAGTTATTAGCAAAAGCCACTGTTTTCTTATATTGATAGATCCCAAGGAGACAGTCAGTAGCCTAAAGCAAAAATGTATTGTCATTAGGGATATATTAACATTTTAAAAACTAAGCAAAAATACTAATGTACAAACAAAAGGGAATAAAAATGAAATGTGGGTTTTATTAAAGCTGTACAGTACTGGCACTAAAAAAATTACTATTTTGAAGCATAAACAAAAATTACTGTTTACCATGTTACATCCGTTTATGTTTTTAGCTGTGGTAGTATGTGGGCATGTAGCTGGCAATTGTTACACATTATCAACACATAGCTATCTAAATCAATTATGGCACAGTTGTTTGTACTATTCTTAAAGGGACATGTAAGACAAACATTTTATTTATTTATTCATGATTCAAATATAGAATACAATTTTAAAAAAATTTCAATTTACTTCTATTATTTAGCTTCATTCTTTAGATATCATTTGTTAAAGAGATAGCAATGCTCATAAGGGAGCCAATCACATGAGACATCTATGTGCAGCCACCAATTAGCAGCTACTGAGCCTATTTAGATATACTTTTCAACAAAGGATATCAAGAGAATGAAGTAAATTAGATAATAAAAGTAAATTGTGAAGTTGTTTAAAATTGCACGCTCTTTCCAAATCATGAAAGAAAAAACATTGGGTTTCATGTCCCTTTCATTCTTAAAATAACAAATGACTAAGTATTCGTTTTATAAAATACAAAGGGCATCATAAAGTTTTCACACCTATTATTATTATTATCGGTTATTTGTAGAGCGCCAACAGATTCCGCAGCGCTAATGATTGCACAATTATATAAAATTATTTTTTTTAATATTTAGCTGCATTAATTAACATTCTAATGAAGATATTAACATGTATAATACGTGTACAAGTTGTGATTGTGTCTTCTTTTTGCACTTTATATTTAAAGATCCATTATTAGCCGGCGACACCTACTGGTTGAAGGTGTTTGCAGCAAGCACCCAGCTCACCAAAAGGATGCCTCATCCCTTTTTCTCCCCCAAAACTCCTTTACAAGCTTTGCTGTCTAAGACAAACACGGATGGGTATAGCGCTAGACCAAACACCTACTATGCCTCACTAAAGTTATTGCCTCCTCCCTAGACAATATCGAAATTAAATTGAAAATACAAAGGATATAGGAGGCGCTATAGAGCCGTAGGATATATAGATAGATATATAGATATAAAATTGGCTGTATTAAACCAGCCTTAGAAAATCTAAAATTCACGTGCCAAATCCCTTCATATATTTAGTAATCAGTTAAAGTGTAATTGAGTGGCAATAAATCCTTACAGCATAGACTTAATGGGTGTAAAATAAAACAGAAGGGCAGAGAACCAGGAGTCCTTACTGCATATCAAATACAATTTATTGTCAGAATAAAATTGTCAGAATAAAATTAAATAATAAAATGCAATATTCAGTTAAAACATATTCAGTTAAAACATATGCAATATTCAGTGAAACATAACCTGTATTGTTCAATAAATTCACAGCTAAAATAAATGTAAAATCCAATACCATTCACACATACAAAAATCTGAACCGGTTAAGCCATTCAAACTATTTCAAACCTCTCAGATACTTGTTAATGAGGAAAAAAGGTAGCTAGTGGAGAACACCTAAAGAAGCTTGTGTTCAAATCCTAATGTTAATGTCCCATGGGGATCCCCAGAATGACAATGTGGGTTTATGTTACTATTCCAACTTTGAGATATTCGGGTAAGCGTCCCCAATAGGACCGTTATATCTCCAGTCTCTCTTAATTCAAAACTTGGCCCCCGATGGTTTAAAAGTTCATTCCTTACTGTCCTCTCAAACACAGACAGTCAAATAAATAAACAAAGCCGGGAGGCTTTCCTACCTCCTTTCAAATGTCCGCCCAAACGTGTCTGCCAACGGTCTCCTTACCTGGCTCGACACTCCGGCTGCTCCTTCAGATGTAAAACAGCGATGATTCCTTGAAATTACGTCACCCGGTGTCCGGATCCTGGGTGACCACTTGCGCAAGTGTTAGTTACCACGGGTATTTTCACAGGATGCCCTCTGCACTTCTGTACGCCAGGGTACACAGAGTTCTGTCCAGCTCCAATTCTTCAGACGTTCACAAACAGTAGCAGGTAAGTCCTCTACGCGTTTCAACCCCTTTCCTGGGTCTTTTTCAAGATGCTACTTCCTGCTCACCTCTGTCCTTAAATCCTCTCTCTGCACAGGTGATTCGCTACCACTTCCACACCTTTCCTGCAGGTAAGTACTTCCTGGGGGGGAATCCTAAAAACCTCACATGGCATTCTTCTCACTAGCTAGAACTCTGATATTAAATGGATAATCATTTCAAATTGTTAGATTAAAATCATTAATGTGCGATTCTCTGAGATATAAATAGACAAATATACAAATAAACAAATAAATATACTGGTCTAAAAAAATACAATACAAAAATCCAATAATAATAAAAATAACTAATGTATATTTTAAATACAGAACTGACATCAAACTAATGCATTCTTTAATAAATACACAAGATACAAAATTTAAAACAGGAATTCGCATAGGATCTAAATCGAACCTAGCTCAAACAAACCTAGCCCTATAGTCCTATCCAAAATTTCCTCCTTAAAACTCCTATTACTTTTTATTATACTATTTAAAAATGCAAAATCTAAAACGGTTAACAACCTGATCCCCAGAAAAAATCAAAATTGCACTAAAAATTCAAATACCTTCCCAAGAATAATAAAGCATTACCAAAACTGATAGACCCCTCAAATTAAAAAGGGGGCTAATTCCAACTCTGAATTTAGACCAAGTGGGTATAGGGTGTTAAAATCATAAATTAATTCTGCTTCCCTTTTAACTAATTTATTTTCAAAATCTCCCCCCCCTCCAATTATTTCTCACTATACACAATCCCCAGAATTTAAGTTCTTTGGTATTGTTCATATGGACCTCCCTAAAATGTGTGTATAAGTGGGTCTCCAGTTTTCCCTTTTCTATGTTCCAGATGTGCTCTCTGATCCGATCCCTGAGCATTCTAGTTGTCTCTCCAATATAAAACAAATTGCATGAGCACTGTAGCATATAAACCACCCCTTTGTTACTACATCTTATTGTGTCCTTTATAATAAATTCCCTACTTGTGCCCGGGATTGGAACCTTTTTCTTCTTTAACCCACATCTACATGCTTTGCATGTTGCACAGGGGAAAAAACCTTTCACTTCTTCCCCCCTCAAATCCAAATCTTTTTTACAATTTCTTTGTCTTCTGAACTCACTGGGTGCTAGCAGTGATTTAAAATTCTTAGTTTTTTTGTAAACTATCCTTGGGTAGACAGGCAATTTGTCCCCAATTACTGGGTCATTTTTTAACAAGTGCCAGTGCTTTCTCAAAATTTTCTTCATTAAAACATGATCCTCACTATATGTGTTTATGAATGGTATATCCAATGTATCTCTTCTTTGCTCTACCTTTCTTTTATATTCTAATAGTGAGTCCCTATTAGTGGTCCTGGCCCTTGTTATGGCATTCTTTATATTATTTTCTTTATAGCCCCTTTCCCTGAACCTTTCCTCTAATACCTCCACTTGTTCATTAAAATCCTCAATTCTTGTACAATTTTTTCTAATCCTCAAGCACTGTCCTACCGGTATGTTTTCTTTCCATTTAAAATAGTGGCAGCTAGTTGCGTGAATATAATTATTGGAATCCGTCGGTTTAAAATGTGTTCTGGTTATTAATTCCTCCTTATTTACCATTATCTCCAAGTCTAAAAAATTAATTGTTTCCCCACTAATTTCATATGTGAAAGTCAATCCTCTGTCATTATTATTCATGGTGTTGAATACTTCTTTAAGGGAATCTTCAGTTCCTCGCCAGATTATTAGAATATCATCTATGTATCTTTTAAATTGCCTGTCTACCCAAGGATAGTTTACAAAAAAACTAAGGCCTAGATTTGGAGTTTGGCGGTAGATGGGCTGTTAACGCTACGCAGGCTTTTTTCTGGCCGCACCATAAAATTAACTCTGGTATCGAGAGTTCAAAAAAATGCTGCGTTAGGCTCCAAAAAAGGAGCGTAGAGCATTTTTACCGCAAATGCAACTCTCGATACCAGAGTTGCTTACGGACGCGGCCAGCCTCAAAAACGTGCTCGTGCACGATTCTCCCATAGGAAACAATGGGGCTGTTTGAGCTGAAAAAAAACCTAACACCTGCAAAAAAGCCGCGTTCAGCTCCTAACGCAGCCCCATTGTTTCCTATGGGGAAACACTTCCTACGTCTGCACCTAACACTCTAACATGAGTCTAAACACCCCTAGCCTTACACTTATTAACCCCTAATCTGCCGCCCCCGCTATCGCTGACCCCTGCATTATATTATTAACCCCTAATCTTCCGCTCCGTAAACCGCCGCTACCTACATTATACCTATGTACCCCTAATCTGCTGCCCCTAACACCGCCGACCCCTATATTATATTTATTAACCCCTAATCTGCCCCCCTCAACGTCGCCGACACCTGCCTACACTTATTAACCCCTAATCTGCCGAGCGGACCTGAGCGCTACTATAATAAAGTTATTAACCCCTAATCCGCCTCACTAACCCTATCATAAATAGTATTAACCCCTAATCTGCCCTCCCTAACATCGCCGACACCTAACTTCAATTATTAACCCCTAATCTGATGACCGGAGCTCACCGCTACTATAATAAATGGATTAACCCCTAAAGCTAAGTCTAACCCTAACACTAACACCCCCCTAATTTAAATATAATTTACATCTAACGAAATTAATTAACTCTTATTAAATAAATTATTCCTATTTAAAGCTAAATACTTACCTGTAAAAAAAATCCTAATATAGCTACAATATAAATTATAATTACATTGTAGCTATTTTAGGATTAATATTTATTTTACAGGCAACTTGGTAATTATTTTAACTAGGTACAATAGCTATTAAATAGTTAATAACTATTTAATAGTTACCTAGTTAAAATAATAACAAAATTACCTGTAAAATAAGTCCTAACCTAAGTTATAATTTAACCTAACACTACCCTATCAATAAATTAATTAAATAAAATACCTACAATTACCTACAATAAAACCTAACACTACACTATCAATAAATAAATTAAATACAATTTCTACAAATAACTACAATTACATAAACTAACTAAAGTACAAAAAATAAAAAAGAACTAAGTTACAAAAAATAAAAAATATTTACAAACATAAGAAAAATATTACAACAATTTTAAACTAATTACACCTACTCTAAGCCCCCTAATAAAATAACAAAGACCCCCAAAATAAAAAAATGCCCTACCCTATTCTAAATTAATAAATTTAAAAGCTCTTTTACCTTACCAGCCCTGAACAGGGCCCTTTTCAGGGCATGCCCCAAGACAATCAGCTCTTTTGCCTGTAAAAAAAAACATACAATACCCCCCCCAACATTACAACCCACCACCCACATACCCCTAATCTAACCCAAACCCCCCTTAAATAAACCTAACACTAAGCCCCTGAAGATCTTCCTACCTTGTCTTCACCTCACCGGGTATCACCGATCGGTCCTGGCTCCGATGTCTTGATCCAACCCAAGCGGGGGCTAGACATCCACTGAAGAAGTCCAGAAGAGGGTCCAAAGTCTTCCTCCTATCCAAGAAGAGGACATCCGGACCGGCAAACATCTTCATCCAAGCGGCATCTTCGATCTTCTTCCATCTGGTGCGGAGCGGGTCCATGTTGAAGCAGCCGACGCGGATCCATCCTCTTCTTCCGGCGTCTCCCGACGAATGACGGTTCCTTTAAGGGACGTCATCCAAGATGGCGTCCCTCGAATTCCGATTGGCTGATAGGATTCTATCAGCCAATCGGAATTAAGGTAGGAATATTCTGATTGGCTGATGGAATCAGCCAATCAGAATCAAGTTCAATCCGATTGGCTGATCCAATCAGCCAATCAGATTGAGCTCGCATTCTATTGGCTGTTCCGATCAGCCAATAGAATGCAAGCTCAATCTGATTGGCTGATTGGATCAGCCAATCGGATTGAACTTGATTCTGATTGGCTGATTCCATCAGCCAATCAGAATATTCCTACCTTAATTCCGATTGGCTGATAGAATCCTATCAGCCAATCGGAATTCGAGGGACGCCATCTTGGGTGACGTCATTTAAAGGAACCGTCATTCGTCGTTCAGTCGTCGGCCATGATGGATGTTCCGCGGTGGAGGTCTTCAGGATGCTGCCGCTTCGCTCCGGATGGATGCCGCTTGGATGAAGACTTCAATCGGATGGAAGACCTCTTCTGGCCCGCTTGGATGAAGACTTCAGCCGGATCATGGACCTCTTCAGCCCCCCGCTTGGGCTTGGATCAGGACATCGGAGGAGCTCTTCTGGACCGATCGGTGAACCTGGTATGGTGAAGACAAGGTAGGATGATCTTCAGGGGCTTAGTGTTAGGTTTATTTAAGGGGGGTTTGGGTTAGATTAGGGGTATGTGGGTGGTGGGTTGTAATGTTGGGGGGGGGTATTGTATGTTTTTTTTTACAGGCAAAAGAGCTGAATTTCTTGGGGCATGCCCCGCAAAGGGCCCTGTTCAGGGCTGGTAAGGTAAAAGAGCTTTTAACTCTATTAATTTAGAATAGGGTAGGGCATTTTTTTATTTTGGGGGGCTTTGTTATTTTATTAGGGGGCTTAGAGTAGGTGTAATTAGTTTAAAATTGTTGTAATATTTTTCTTATGTTTGTAAATATTTTTTTATTTTTTGTAACTTAGTTCTTTTTTATTTTTTGCACTTTAGTTAGTTTATGTAATTGTAGTTATTTGTAGAAATTGTATTTAATTTATTTATTGATAGTGTAGTGTTAGGTTTTATTGTAGGTAATTGTAGGTATTTTATTTAATTAATTTATTGATAGGGTAGTGTTAGGTTTAATTATAACTTAGGTTAGGATTTATTTTACAGGTAATTTTGTTATTATTTTAACTAGGTAACTATTAAATAGTTCTTAACTATTTAATAGCTATTGTACCTGGTTAAAATAATTACAAAGTTGCCTGTAAAATAAATATTAATCTTAAAATAGCTACAATATAATTATAATTTATATTGTAGCTATATTAGGATTTATTTTACAGGTAAGTATTTAGCTTTAAATAGGAATAATTTATTTAATAAGAGTTAATTAATTTCGTTAGATTTAAATTATATTTAAGTTAGGGGGGTGTTAGTGTTAGGGTTAGACTTAGCTTTAGGGGTTAATCCATTTATTATAGTAGCGATGATCTCCGGTCGTCAGATTAGGGGTTAATAATTGAAGTTAGGTGTCGGCGATGTTAGGGAGGGCAGATTAGGGGTTAATACTATTTATGATAGGGTTAGTGAGGCGGATTAGGGGTTAATAACTTTATTATAGTAGCGCTCAGGTCCGCTCGGCAGATTAGGGGTTAATAAGTGTAGGCAGGTGTCGGCGACGTTGAGGGGGGCAGATTAGGGGTTAATAAATATAATATAGGGGTCGGCGGTGTTAGGGGCAGCAGATTAGGGGTACATAGGTATAATGTAGGTAGCGGCGGTTTACGGAGCGGAAGATTAGGGGTTAATAATATAATGCAGGGGTCGGCGGTGTTATGGGCAGCAGATTAGGGGTACATAAGGATAACGTAGGTGGCGGCACTTTGCGGTCGGCAGATTAGGGGTTAATTATTGTAAGTAGCTTGCGGCGACGTTGTGGGGGGCAGGTTAGGGGTTAATAAATATAATACAGGGGTCGGCGGGGTTAGGGGCAGCAGATTAGGGGTACATAAGTATAACGTAGGTAGCGGTCGGCAGATTAGGGGTTAAAAAAATGTAATCGAGTTGCGGCGATGTGGGGGGACCTCGGTTTAGGGGTGCATAGGTAGTTTATGGGTGTTAGTGTACTTTAGGGTACAGTAGTTAAGAGCTTTATGAACCGGCGTTAGCCCAGAAAGCTCTTAACTCCTGCTTTTTTCCTGCGGCTGGAGTTTTGTCGTTAGAGCTCTAAAGCTCACTTCAGAAACGACTCTAAATACTGGCGTTAGGAAGATCCCATTGAAAAGATAGGATACGCAATTGACGTAAGGGGATCTACGGTATGGAAAAGTCGCGGCTGAAAAGTGAGCGTTAGACCCTATTTTGAGTGACTCCAAATACCGGCGGTAGCCTAAAACCAGCGTTAGGAGCCTCTAACGCTGGTTTTCACGGCTAACGCCGAACTCTAAATCTAGGCCTAAGAATTTTAAATTACTGCTAGCACCCAGTGAGTTCAGAAGACAAAGAAATTGTAAAAAAGATTTGGATTTGAGGGGGGAAGAAGTGAAAGGTTTTTTCCCCTGTGCAACATGCAAAGCATGTAGATGTGGGTTAAATAAGAAAAAGGTTCCAATCCCGGGCACAAGTAGGGAATTTATTATAAAGGACACAATAAGATGTAGTAACAAAGGGGTGGTTTATATGCTACAGTGCTCATACAATTTGTTTTATATTGGAGAGACAACTAGGATGCTCAGGGATCGGATCAGAAAGCACATCTGGAACATAGAAAAGGGAAAACTGGAGACCCACTTATACACACATTTTAGGGAGGTCCATATGAACAATACCAAAGAACTTAAATTCTGGGGATTGTGTATAGTGAGAAATAATTGGAGGGGGGGGAGATTTTGAAAATAAATTAGTTAAAAGGGAAGCAGAATTAATTTATGATTTTAACACCCTATACCCACTTGGTCTAAATTCAGAGTTGGAATTAGCCCCCTTTTTAATTTGAGGGTTCTATCAATTTTGGTAATGCTTTATTATTCTTGGGAAGGTATTTGAATTTTTAGTGCAATTTTGATTTTTTCTGGGGATCAGGTTGTTAACCGTTTTAGATTTTGCATTTTTAAATAGTATAATAAAAAGTAATAGGAGTTTTAAGGAGGAAATTTTGGATAGGACTATAGGGCTAGGTTTGTTTGAGCTAGGTTCGATTTAGATCCTATGCGAATTCCTGTTTTAAATTTTGTATCTTGTGTATTTATTAAAGAATGCATTAGTTTGATGTCAGTTCTGTATTTAAAATATACATTAGTTATTTTTATTATTATTGGATTTTTGTATTGTATTTTTTTAGACCAGTATATTTATTTGTTTATTTGTATATTTGTCTATTTATATCTCAGAGAATCGTACATTCATGATTTTAATCTAACAATTTGAAATGATTATCCATTTAATATCAGAGTTCTAGCTAGTGAGAAGAATGGCATGTGAGGTTTTTAGGATTCCCCCCCAGGAAGTACTTACCTGCAGGAAAGGTGTGGAAGTGGTAACGAATCCCCTGTGCAGAGAGAGGATTTAAGGACAGAGGTGAGCAGGAAGTAGCATCTTGAAAAAGACCCAGGAAAGGGGTTGAAACGCGTAGAGGACTTACCTGCTACTGTTTGTGAACGTCTGAAGAATTGGAGCTGGACAGAACTCTGTGTACCCTGGCGTACAGAAGTGCAGAGGGCATCCTGTGAAAATACCCGTGGTAACTAACACTTGCGCAAGTGGTCACCCAGGATCCGGACACCGGGTGACGTAATTTCAAGGAATCATCGCTGTTTTACATCTGAAGGAGCAGCCGGAGTGTCGAGCCAGGTAAGGAGACCGTTGGCAGACACGTTTGGGCGGACATTTGAAAGGAGGTAGGAAAACCTCCCGGGTTTGTTATATATTTGACTGTCTGTGTTTGAGAGGACAGTAAGGAATGAACTTTTAAACCATCGGGGGCCAAGTTTTGAATTAAGAGAGACTGGAGATATAACGGTCCTATTGGGGACGCTTACCCGAATATCTCAAAGTTGGAATAGTAACATAAACCCACATTGTCATTCTGGGGATCCCCATGGGACATTAACATTAGGATTTGAACACAAGCTTCTTTAGGTGTTCTCCACTAGCTACCTTTTTTCCTCATTAACTTGTATCTGAGAGGTTTGAAATAGTTTGAATGGCTTAACCGGTTCTGATTTTTGTATGTGTGAATGGTATTGGATTTTACATTTATTTTAGCTGTGAATTTATTGAACAATACAGGTTATGTTTCACTGAATATTGCATACGTTTTAACTGAATATGTTTTAACTGAATATTGCATTTTATTATTTAATTTTATTCTGACAATTTTATTCTGACAATAAATTGTATTTGATATGCAGTAAGGACTCCTGGTTCTCTGCCCTTCTGTTTTATTTTACACCCATTAAGTCTATGCTGTAAGGATTTATTGCCACTCAATTACACTTTAACTGATTACTAAATATATGAAGGGATTTGGCACGTGAATTTTAGATTTTCTAAGGCTGGTTTAATACAGCCAATTTTATATCTATATATCTATCTATATATCCTACGGCTCTATAGCGCCTCCTATATCCTTTGTATTTTCAATTTAATTTCGATATTGTCTAGGGAGGAGGCATTAACTTTAGTGAGGCATAGTAGGTGTTTGGTCTAGCGCTATACCCATCCGTGTTTGTCTTATTAATCCTTTTCTTCCTGAGGTGTATTAGCTGCAAGTCCAATATAGATATAGATATGGATATTTTCTCATATAGAGATAAATTGCTGTCTGAACTCATGAAAAATGAATTTCAGAAACCTGAAGAATACACTATGAATAAATCGGAAGCATTAAAACTAGTGGGAGATTTAGAAAAGGTTTTAAATAGAGAATTGAGGCAGAAAATGGAACTCATCTTTTTAGATAGATATTTGGACCAGAATACCATCCCTAGAGGGTTAAAACTGAAGAAAACTTGCACTTTTGCGTTAAGTGAACACTTACAAAAAGAATGGGATGATGTATTAAAGGAAGCTTCCAAAGGACTGATCAAAGTTATTAAAAAATCCAGAAATGAGAGCATAGAACAAATCAATAGTGAGATTTTGAGTATTAAAGAGAAATTAGAAATAGTTAAAGAAGATCAGACATTGAAAGAAAGACAACAGGTTGTTATTGAGAGACTAGAAAGTGTGAAGAAAGAAATTATACTCACCAAATGTAAAAAATTGGAAAGGGACATCTCTGAGTCCTCCATGACACAAGGGATTGCTGAACAAAATCTAGAAAGGGGGAATATAGAAACCCAGAGGGTTAACAATAATCCATGGGAGAGGGTTGATAGGAGAAGATATGACCACCAGAATAATTTTCACGGTAATGGATATAAGGAGAGAAATAATTTTGAAGAAAATAGGGGATATCAGAATAAGAACTTTAGAAATAGGAACTCTGGAGGCTGGAATCGAGGGCCTGATATGAGATATAATAACCACTATGGCAACCGGTATGGTTGGGAAAATCGTTTTGAAAATAGGGATCACTTTTGGAGAGGAGAATATAGGGGAAATAGGAACTTCTATGGAGATAGAGGGCCAAATAACTATAGACAGAGGAATGGGGGTTATTTTAAAGAGGTCAACCAATATCAAGGGAGACCAAACCAGCAAAAGAATAAGGATGAAAATAGATGGGAGTCAAGACAGTCAGAGATACCCATGGCAAATAGGTTCACTCCCCTAGTTACGATAAGTAAACATCAACCTGCCCCTAGTGAGATCATGGGTCATATAGACCTAACTAGAGAGGAAAAGGATTTTTTAGGCCACACCCCCCTCAGGGAGGGGGCTCCACAACTAAGAGGCTTGAATGGACAGGGAAAGGAAGAAAAGGTTGTAAGATCAAGGGAAAGAAAAAGACAAATAGAGGAATTAGAGGAGGAAGAAGGGAGAGAAGAAGAAAAAATGGAAGCCAAAAGACAGAAGTAGTTAAGAAAGTAGGGATCTTCAATTTAAGTGAAAAAACTCTAAGTAAAGAAGAAGAAAGAGTTCTGAATTTGGGACTCTCTTTTGCCCCTTCAAAAAAGCTGAATAGGTTTGAGACACATATAAATGTAAGAAAGTATGTGAGAAATCTAACTCTTAAACGTTTCTTTCTAAAGAATCCAGTTGAAAGGTATATTACTAATGAACCAAGAGAACCTGATCTATACAAACATACAGAACTAAAAACAAAATCTAAGTTTTACCCCAAGAATGACAGAGGGAGTAATTTGGAGACTTTTGAAAAGATGGTTCTGGCAGACTTAAGGGAGGGTGCAGACGGAAAACATAAATTTAGGAGAAATTTAAGTAAGAAGGATAGGGAAGTATTAGAGAACCTTCAGAAAAACAACGATATAACCATAAAAATGGCAGATAAGGGTGGAGGCCTAGTAATTCTGGATAGTACTAAGTATAAGATCGAGGCTGAGAGATTATTGAGTGATAGAAAAACATATAAAAAACTAGAGATGGATCCAACCAATAAATTCAGGGCTAAGCTGGATAGAATTTTGGATAAAGGCAAAGAAAAAGGCATTTTAACAGATAAGGAATATTCATATATTAAACCCCAACACCCTAGGATTCCTATATTTTATTTCCTACCCAAGGTCCACAAAAGTCTTACTAACCCACCCGGGAGACCAATACGTGGATAAGTTCCTACAAAAATATGTGGTACAATTAGATTTATATCTAAAGGATTCAACCAGTGTGCTAAGAATACTTGAAGGGATTAAGTGGGAGAAAGAATTTGTGATGGCCACTTGTGATGTATCTTCACTTTACACCAATATTAAGCACAATTTAGGGTTGGAGGCTGTCGAGGGGTACTTAATTAAAGATAATACGATAGTAGAAGAACAGAGAAATTTTATTTTGGAAATTATAAGTTTTATTTTAGAACATAATTATTTTTCATTTGACGGCAAGTATTTCCTACAAATTGAGGGGACAGCAATGGGCACGAGATTCGCACCGAGCTACGCTAATCTGTTTATGGGGGACTGGGAGCAAAGGTTCCTCCAGTTTGCGGAGCTCAGTGCGAATCTCGTGCTTTTTAAAAGATACATAGATGATATTCTAATAATCTGGCGAGGAACTGAAGATTCCCTTAAAGAAGTATTCAACACCATGAATAATAATGACAGAGGATTGACTTTCACATATGAAATTAGTGGGGAAACAATTAATTTTTTAGACTTAGAGATAATGGTAAATAAGGAGGAATTAATAACCAGAACACATTTTAAACCGACGGATTCCAATAATTATATTCACGCAACTAGCTGCCACTATTTTGTGGGGGGCAGATTAGGGGTTAATAAATATAATATAGGGGTCGGCGGTGTTAGGGGCAGCAGATTAGGGGTACATAGGTATAATGTAGGTAGCGGCGGTTTACGGAGCGGAAGATTAGGGGTTAATAATATAATGCAGGGGTCAGCGATAGCGGGGGCGGCAGATTAGGGGTTAATAAGTGTAAGGCTAGGGGTGTTTAGACTCATGTTAGAGTGTTAGGTGCAGACGTAGGAAGTGTTTCCCCATAGGAAACAATGGGGCTGCGTTAAGAGCTGAACGCGGCTTTTTTGCAGGTGTTAGGTTTTTTTTCAGCTCAAACAGCCCCATTGTTTCCTATGGGAGAATCGTGCACGAGCACGTTTTTGAGGCTGGCCGCGTCCGTAAGCAACTCTGGTATTGAGAGTTGCATTTGCGGTAAAAATGCTCTACGCTCCTTTTTTGGAGCCTAACGCAGCATTTTTTTGAACTCTCGATACCAGAGTTAATTTTATGGTGCGGCCAGAAAAAAGCCCGCGTAGCGTTAACAGCCCATATACCGCCAAACTCCAAATCTAGGCCTTAGTTTTTTGTAAACTATCCTTGGGTAGACAGGCAATTTAAAAGATACCTAGATGATATTCTAATAATCTGGCGAGGAACTGAAGATTCCCTTAAAGAAGTATTCAACACCATGAATAATAATGACAGAGGATTGACTTTCACATATGAAATTAGTGGGGAAACAATTAATTTTTTAGACTTGGAGATAATGGTAAATAAGGAGGAATTAATAACCAGAACACATTTTAAACCGACGGATTCCAATAATTATATTCACGCAACTAGCTGCCACTATTTTAAATGGAAAGAAAACATACCGGTAGGACAGTGCCTGAGGATTAGAAAAAATTGTACAAGAATTGAGGATTTTAATGAACAAGTGGAGGTATTAGAGGAAAGGTTCAGGGAAAGGGGCTATAAAGAAAATAATATAAAGAATGCCATAACAAGGGCCAGGACCACTAATAGGGACTCACTATTAGAATATAAAAGAAAGGTAGAGCAAAGAAGAGATACATTGGATATACCATTCATAAACACATATAGTGAGGATCATGTTTTAATGAAGAAAATTTTGAGAAAGCACTGGCACTTGTTAAAAAATGACCCAGTAATTGGGGACAAATTGCCTGTCTACCCAAGGATAGTTTACAAAAAAACTAAGGCCTAGATTTAGAGTTCGGCGGTAGCCGTGAAAACCAGCGTTAGAGGCTCCTAACGCTGGTTTTAGGCTACCGCCGGTATTTGGAGTCACTCAAAATAGGGTCTAACGCTCACTTTTCAGCCGCGACTTTTCCATACCGCAGATCCCCTTACGTCAATTGCGTATCCTATCTTTTCAATGGGATCTTTCTAACTCCGGTATTTAGAGTCGTTTCTGAAGTGAGCGTTAGAGCTCTAACGACAAAACTCCAGCCGCCGGAAAATAGCAGGAGTTAAGAGCTTTCTGGGCTAACGCCAGTTCATAAAGCTCTTAACTACTGTACCCTAAAGTACACTAACACCCATAAACTACCTATGTACCCCTAAACCGAGGTCCCCCCACATCGCCGCCACTCGATTAAAATTTTTTAACCCCTAATCTGCCGACCGCCACCTACGTTATACTTATGTACCCCTAATCTGCTGCCCCTAACCCCGCCGACCCCTGTATTATATTTATTAACCCCTAATCTGCCCCCCACAACGTCGCCGCCAGCTACCTACAATAATTAACCCCTAATCTGCCGACCGCAAAGCGCCGCCACCTTTGTTATCCTTATGTACCCCTAATCTGCTGCCCCTAACACCGCCGACCCCTATATTATATTTATTAACCCCTAATCTTCCCCCCTCAACGTCGCCTCCACCTGCCTACACTTATTAACCCCTAATCTGCCGAGCGGACCGCACCGCTACTATAATAAAGTTATTAACCCCTAATCCGCCTCACTAACCCTATCATAAATAGTATTAACCCCTAATCTGCCCTCCCTAACATCGCCGACACCTAACTTCAATTATTAACCCCTAATCTGACGACCGGAGCTCATCGCTACTATAATAAATGGATTAACCACTAAAGCTAAGTCTAACCCTAACACTAACACCCCCCTAAGTTAAATATAATTTACATCTAACGAAATTAATTAACTCTTATTAAATAAATTATTCCTATTTAAAGCTAAATACTTACCTGTAAAATAAACCCTAATATAGCTACAATATAAATTATAATTATATTATAGCTATTTTAGGATTAATATTTATTTTACAGGCAACTTTGTAATTATTTTAACCAGGTACAATAGCTATTAAATAGTTAAGAACTATTTAATAGTTACCTAGTTAAAATAATAACAAAATTACCTGTAAAATAAATCCTAACCTAAGTTATAATTAAACCTAACACTACCCTATCAATAAATTAATTAAATAAAATACCTACAATTACCTACAATTAACCTAACACTACACTATCAATAAATAAATTAAATACAATTGCTACAAATAACTACAATTACATAAACTAACTAAAGTACAAAAAATAAAAAAGAACTAAGTTACAAAAAATAAAAAAATATTTACAAACATAAGAAAAATATTACAACAATTTTAAACTAATTACACCTACTCTAAGCCCCCTAATAAAATAACAAAGCCCCCCAAAATAAAAAAATGCCCTACCCTATTCTAAATTAATAGAGTTAAAAGCTCTTTTACCTTACCAGCCCTGAACAGGGCCCTTTGCGGGGCATGCCCCAAGAATTTCAGCTCTTTTGCCTGTAAAAAAAAACATACAATACCCAAGCCCCCCAACATTACAACCCACCACCCACATACCCCTAATCTAACCCAAACCCCCCTTAAATAAACCTAACACTAAGCCCCTGAAGATCTTCCTACCTTGTCTTCACCTCAACAGGTATCACCGATCCGTCCTGGCATCCGGTGCTGAAGAGGTCCAGAAGAGGCTCCAAAGTCTTCCTCCTATCCGGCAAGAAGAGGACATCCGGACCGGCAAACATCTTCTCCAAGCGGCATCTTCGATCTTCTTCCATCCGGTGCGGAGCGGGTCCATCTTGAATCAGCCGACGTGGATCCATCCTCTTCTTCCGGCGTCTCCCGACGAATGACGGTTCCTTTAAGGGACGTCATCCAAGATGGCGTCCCTCGAATTCCGATTGGCTGATAGGATTCTATCAGCCAATCGGAATTAAGGTAGGAATATTCTGATTGGCTGATGGAATCAGCCAATCAGAATCAAGTTCAATCCGATTGGCTGATTCAATCAGCCAATCAGATTGAGCTCGCATTCTATTGGCTGATCGGAACAGCCAATAGAATGCAAGCTCAATCTGATTGGCTGATTGGATCAGCCAATCGGATTGAACTTGATTCTGATTGGCTGATTCCATCAGCCAATCAGAATATTCCTACCTTAATTCCGATTGGCTGATAGAATCCTATGAGCCAATCGGAATTCGAGGGACGCCATCTTGGATGACGTCCCTTAAAGGAACCGTCATTCGTCGGGAGACGCCGGAAGAAGAGGATGGATCCACGTCGGCTGATTCAAGATGGACCCGCTCCGCACCGGATGGAAGAAGATCGAAGATGCCGCTTGGAGAAGATGTTTGCCGGTCCGGATGTCCTCTTCTTGCCGGATAGGAGGAAGACTTTGGAGCTTCTTCTAGACCTCTTCAACACCGGATGCCAGGACGGATCGGTGATACCTGTTGAGGTGAAGACAAGGTAGGAAGATCTTCAGGGGCTTAGTGTTAGGTTTATTTAAGGGGGGTTTGGGTTAGATTAGGGGTATGTGGGTGGTGGGTTGTAATGTTGGGGGGGGGTATTGTATGGTTTTTTTTACAGGCAAAAGAGCTGAACTTCTTGGGGCATGCCCCGCAAAGGGCCCTGTTCAGGGTTGGTAAGGTAAAAGAGCTTTTAACTCTATTAATTTAGAATAGGGTAGGGCATTTTTTTATTTTGGGGGGCTTTGTTATTTTATTAGGGGGCTTAGAGTAGGTGTAATTAGTTTAAAATTGTTGTAATATTTTTCTTATGTTTGTAAATATTTTTTTATTTTTTGTAACTTAGTTCTTTTTTATTTTTTGTACTTTAGTTAGTTTATGTAATTGTAGTTATTTGTAGCAATTGTATTTAATTTATTTATTGATAGTGTAGTGTTAGGTTAATTGTAGGTAATTGTAGGTATTTTATTTAAAGGGACATTATACACTCATTTTTTCTTTGCATAAATGTTTTGTAGATGATCTATTTATATAGCCCATAAAGTTTTTTTTTTTAAATTAATGTATAGTTTTGCTTATTTTTAAATAACATTACTCTGATTTTCAGACTCCTAACCAAGCCCCAAAGTTTTATGTGAATACGCTCGACTACCTACTCCAGCTTGCTCCTGTTTGTGTAAAGGGTCTTTTCATATGCAAAAGAAGGGGGAGGGGGGGGGAGTGTCTTATTTGCCACTTGCAGTGGGCTTTCCAGCTACCTTTTCAACAAAGCCAAACTGACAGCTTCTAAGTAAGTTTTTAAACAGTTTTATACTGGATTTTTATGTCAGTATCTGTGCATCTTATTCTTTATAGTAGTGTCTATTAAATGCAGTTATATGAAAATGAGTGTATACTGTCCCTTTAATTAATTTATTGATAGGGTAGTGTTAGGTTTAATTATAACTTAGGTTAGGATTTATTTTACAGGTAATTTTGTTATTATTTTAACTAGGTAACTATTAAATAGTTCTTAACTATTTAATAGCTATTGTACCTGGTTAAAATAATTACAAAGTTGCCTGTAAAATAAATATTAATCCTAAAATAGCTATAATATAATTATAATTTATATTGTAGCTATATTAGGGTTTATTTTACAGGTAAGTATTTAGCTTTAAATAGGAATAATTTATTTAATAAGAGTTAATTAATTTCGTTAGATGTAAATTATATTTAACTTAGGGGGGTGTTAGTGTTAGGGTTAGACTTAGCTTTAGGGGTTAATCCATTTATTATAGTAGCGATGAGCTCCGGTCGTCAGATTAGGGGTTAATAATTGAAGTTAGGTGTCAGCGATGTTAGGGAGGGCAGATTAGGGGTTAATACTATTTATGATAGGGTTAGTGAGGCGGGTTAGGGGTTAATAACTTTATTATAGTAGCGCTCAGGTCCGCTCGGCAGATTAGGGGTTAATAAGTGTAGGTAGCTGGCGGCGACGTTGTGTGGGGCAGATTAGGGGTTAATAAATATAATATAGGGGTCGGCGATGTTAGGGCAGTAGATTAGGGGTACATAGGGATAATGTAAGTAGCGGCGGTTTACGGAGCGGAAGATTAGGGGTTAATAATAATATGCAGGGGTCAGCGATAGCGGGGCGGCAGATTAGGGGTTAATAAGTGTAAGGTTAGGGGTGTTTAGACTCGGGGTACATGTTAGAGTGTTAGGTGCAGACGTAGGAAGTGTTTCCCCATAGGAAACAATGGGGCTGCGTTAGGAGCTGAACGCTGCTTTTTTGCAGGTGTTAGGTTTTTTTACAGCTCAAACAGCCCCATTGTTTCCTATGGGAGAATCGTGCACGAGCACGTTTTTGAGGCTGGCCGCGTCCGTAAGCAACTCTGGTATCGAGAGTTGCATTTGCGGTAAAAATGCTCTACGCTCCTTTTTTGGAGCCTAACGCAGCATTTTTTTGAACTCTCGATACCAGAGTTAATTTTATGCTGCGGCCAGAAAAAAGCCCGCAGAGCGTTAACAGCCCATCTACCGCCAAACTCCAAATCTAGGCCTAAGAATTTTAAATCACTGCTAGCACCCAGTGAGTTCAGAAGACAAAGAAATTGTAAAAAAGATTTGGATTTGAGGGGGGAAGAAGTGAAAGTTTTTTTCCCCTGTGCAACATGCAAAGCATGTAGATGTGGGTTAAAGAAGAAAAAGGTTCCAATCCCGGGCACAAGTAGGGAATTTATTATAAAGGATACAATAAGATGTAGTAACAAAGGGGTGGTTTATATGCTACAGTGCTCATGCAATTTGTTTTATATTGGAGAGACAACTAGGATGCTCAGGGATCGGATCAGAGAGCACATCTGGAACATAGAAAAGGGAAAACTGGAGACCCACTTATACACACATTTTAGGGAGGTCCATATGAACAATATGAACTTAAATTCTGGGGATTGTGTATAGTGAGAAATAATTGGAGGGGGGGAGATTTTGAAAATAAATTAGTTAAAAGGGAAGCAGAATTAATTTATGATTTTAACACCCTATACCCACTTGGTCTAAATTCAGAGTTGGAATTAGCCCCCTTTTTAATTTGAGGGTTCTATCAGTTTTGGTAATGCTTTATTATTCTTGGGAAGGTATTTGAATTTTTAGTGCAATTTTGATTTTTTTCTGGGGATCAGGTTGTTAACCGTTTTAGATTTTGCATTTTTAAATAGTATAATAAAAAGTAATAGGAGTTTTAAGGAGGAAATTTTGGATAGGACTATAGGGCTAGGTTTGTTTGAGCTAGGTTCGATTTAGATCCTATGCGAATTCCTGTTTTAAATTTTGTATCTTGTGTATTTATTAAAGAATGCATTAGTTTGATGTCAGTTCTGTATTTAAAATATACATTAGTTATTTTTATTATTATTGGATTTTTGTATTGTATTTTTTTAGACCAGTATATTTATTTGTTTATTTGTATATTTGTCTATTTATATCTCAGAGAATCGCACATTAATGATTTTAATCTAACAATTTGAAATGATTATCCATTTAATATCAGAGTTCTAGCTAGTGAGAAGAATGGCATGTGAGGTTTTTAGGATTCCCCCCCAGGAAGTACTTACCTGCAGGAAAGGTGTGGAAGTGGTAACGAATCACCTGTGCAGAGAGAGGATTTAAGGACAGAGGTGAGCAGGAAGTAGCATCTTGAAAAAGACCCAGGAAAGGAGTTGAAACGCGTAGAGGACTTACCTGCTACTGTTTGTGAACGTCTGAAGAATTGGAGCTGGATAGAACTCTGTGTACCCTGGCGTACAGAAGTGCAGAGGGCATCCTGTGAAAATACCCGTGGTAACTAACACTTGCGCAAGTGGTCACCCAGGATCCGGACACCGGGTGACGTAATTTCACGGAATCATCGCTGTTTTACATCTGAAGGAGCAGCCGGAGTGTCGAGCCAGGTAAGGAGACCGTTGGCAGACACGTTTGGGCGGACATTTGAAAGGAGGTAGGAAAGCCTCCCGGCTTTGTTTATATATTTGACTGTCTGTGTTTGAGAGGACAGTAAGGAATGAACTTTTAAACCATCGGGGGCCAAGTTTTGAATTAAGAGAGACTGGAGATATAACGGTCCTATTGGGGACGCTTACCCGAATATCTCAAAGTTGGAATAGTAACATAAACCCACATTGTCATTCTGGGGATCCCCATGGGACATTAACATTAGGATTTGAACACAAGCTTCTTTAGGTGTTCTCCACTAGCTACCTTTTTTCCTCATTAACGAGTATCTGAGAGGTTTGAAATAGTTTGAATGGCTTAACCGGTTCAGATTTTTGTATGTGTGAATGGTATTGGATTTTACATTTATTTTAGCTGTGAATTTATTGAACAATACAGGTTATGTTTCACTGAATATTGCATATGTTTTAACTGAATATGTTTTAACTGAATATTGCATTTTATTATTTAATTTTATTCTGACAATTTTATTCTGACAATAAATTGTATTTGATATGCAGTAAGGACTCCTGGTTCTCTGCCCTTCTGTTTTATTTTACACCCATTAAGTCTATGCTGTAAGGATTTATTGCCACTCAATTACACGTTAACTGATTACTAAATATATGAAGGGATTTGGCACGTGAATTTTAGATTTTCTAAGGCTGGTTTAATACAGCCAATTTTATATCTATATATCTATCTATATATCCTACGGCTCTATAGCGCCTCCTATATCCTTTGTATTTTCAAGCTTTGCTGTCTGCTTAGCTTCTCCAGACAGACAAGCCTGCAACATATGCTCATTTAAAACACTCATGGCCGCTAAAAAGCAATGGTACCATTGGTAGCCATGCAATTGGCTAAACAACCCACTGTACATTAAAAAAAAAAACTGCAGCTGAGGCTAGTCAGTGGGGGTCATCTAATTTTTTCTACAGGATGTATATACTGTGTATATATATATATATATATTTTATATACGTATACATATATATACTGTGTATATATATATATTTTATATACGTATACATATATATACTGTGTATATATATATATATATATTTTATATACGTATACATATATATACTGTGTATATATATATATATATATATATATATATATATATATATATATATATATATAGTCAATTCCAGTAAAGGACTACACTCGCTGGATTTTAGATAAAAATATTTTAATTGTGGTAACGTTTCGGAGTCCTTAGACCCCTTCCTCAGACCTGGGGTCTAAGGACTTGTGAAACGTTACCACAATTAAAATATTTTTATCTAAAATCCAGCAAGTGCAGTCCTTTACTGGAAATTGAATGTGAATTCTACTGACTTGGCACCCTGGTTGACGACTGAAAGATATTGTGAGTGCAGATACACATGGAGGAGATATATATATATATATATATATATATATATATATATACAGTTTTATAATATGCTTTTTAAGATAAATGCACATTATATATCATCTACACTATCATTTTTATATATTTAAAGACATTTTAAAACACAAAATCAACGGCTAGATTACGAGTTTTGCGTTATGAGTAAAAAAGCAGCGTTAAGGCTCATAATGCTGCTTTTTCACTAATGCTGCTATTACGAGTCTTGTAGGTACAGCGGTCCCGCTTACTTTTTTGGCCGTACCGCAAATTAACTTACGCAAATTGCGTAAAGTCTTTTTTCAATGGGACTTCCATAGCGCCGATATTACAAGCTTTTTTTTGGAGGCCAAAAAGTGAGCGGTACAGCCTATCCCGCAAGATTTGCAACGCATTCTAAAGTCAGTAGTCTGTAGCATAAAACTCATAACTAAAATGTTAAAAAGTACACTAACACCCATAAACTTCCTATTAACCCCTAAACCGAGGCCCTCCCGCATCACAAACACTAACATAAAATTATTAACCCCTAATCTGCCGCTCCAGACATCGCCACCACTACAATAAACATATTAACCCCTAAACCGCCGCACTCCCGCCTTGCAAACACTAGTTAAATATTATTAACCCTTAATCTGCCACCCCTAACATCACCACAACCTACATTACAGTTATTAACCCCTAATCTGTCACCCCAAACGTCGCCAACACTATGCTAAAGTTATTAACCCCTAAACCTAAGTCTAACCCTAACACCCCCTAACTTAAATATAATTAAAATAAATCTAAAAAAAATCATATCATTACCTAAACAATTCCTATTTAAAACTAAATACATATCTGTAAAATAAACCCTAAGCTAGCTACAATATAACTAATAGTTACATTGTAGCTAGCTTAGGGTTTATTTTTATTTCACAGGCAAGTTTGTATTTATTTTAACTAGGTAGAATAGTTAGCAAATAGTTATTAACTATTTACTAACTTCCTAACTAAAATAAAGACAAATTTACCTGTAAAATAAAACCTAAGCTGTGTTACACTAACACCTAACCTTACACAACAATTAAATAAATTACCTAAATTAAATACAATTACCTAAATTACAAAAAAAACAAAAAACACTAAATTACATAAAATAAAAACAGACATTATCAGATATTTAAACTATTTACACCTAATCTAATAGCCCTATCAAAATAGGGCCTTTTGCAGGGCATTGCCCCAAAGACGAAATCAGCTCTTTTACCTGTAAAAAAAAATACAAACAACCCCCCAACAGTAAAACCCACCACCCACACAACCAACCCCCCTAATAAAATCCTAACTAAGAAATCATTTTTTTGTAATTTAGATAATTGTATTTAATTTATGTAATTGATTTAATTGTAGTGTAAGGTTAGGTGTTAGTGTAACTCAGGTTAGGTTTTATTTTACATGTAAATTTGTCTTTATTTTAGCTAGGTAGTTAGTAAATAGTTAATAACTATTTAGTAACTATTCTACCTAGTTAAAATAAATACAAACTTGCCTTTCAAATAAAAATAAAACCAAAGATAGATACAATGTAGCTATTAGTTATATTGTAGCTAGCTTAGGGTTTATTTTACAGGTACGTATTTAGTTTTAATTATTTAGGTAATGATATGAATTTTTATTTAGATTTATTTGAATTATATTTAAGTTAGGGGGTGTTAGGGTTAGGGTTAGACTTAGGTTTAGGGGTTAATAAATTTAGTATAGTGGCGTCGATATTAGGGGTGGCAGATTAAGGGTTAATAATAATATTTAACTGGTGTTTGCGATGCAGGAGTGAGACTTAGGTTTAGGGGTTAATATGTTTATTATAGTGGCAGTGACGTTGGTGGCGGCAGATTAGGGGTTAATAAGTATAATGTAGGTGTCGTGATGTCTGGGGCGGCAGATTAGGGGTTAATAAGTGAGGTTCATGTTAGGGTGTTAGGTGTAAACATAAATTTAGTTTCCTCATATTGCAGGTGTTTTTTTTCAGCCGGCTCTCCCCATTGATGTCTATGGGGAAATTGTGCACGAACACGTACAACCAGCTCACTGCTGACTTAAGCGCGGTATGGAGCACAATTTTGCTCTACGCTCACTTCTTGCCTAATAACGCCGGGTTTAGGAAAACTTGTAATACCAGCGCTGTAGGAAAGTGAGCGGTGACAATAAACTTGTAATCTAGCCGAATGTTATTTAGTGAATGAACATATGTTAAAGTTTATGAAACACACATGTTTAAAAGTAACTACATTTAGAGGGCATACCCATTTTATTAATACTTTAAAAATAAAAATGTTTTATATGTGGTGTGTATATATATATGTATATATATATATATATATATATATATATATATATATATATATATATATATATATATATATATATATACACACATGCACACACACACACATATATATATATATATATATATATATACACATCTCATATATTTTAGCATCACTCATTGCAAACTATCATACTGCCTTCCAATGCTCTGTAAGCAGATGGTACCCTTCACCTTTTCTCCAGAACTGCTCTTCAAAAACCTGTTGGGAATAACCTTTATCTAGACCCAATATTTGGCAAGGAGCTGTGCTTTAAATTTAAAATAAAAGCATACTTCTGCATCGTCCTTTACTGCATTGTCTTGTGTCTTTCACTTTTCTGCAATTTACCAAACAACAATTTTCTATGCACTGATTCTTTTGCATATTATACAGTGCAAGGTTATATAATTTACTCTGAAAATAATTTACTCCGAAATGTAAGTTTAATTACAGTCAGAGCTACCTTTTTTTTTTTAATCAAACATCTATGACATAAAATTAACGTAAATATTCTGAATCTAATCTGCCATGCAAACATAACAATTATTACATAAATTTTAATAATCTACCTAGACTTGCTAAATCTGCCATTTTTACATGTTGGATATGTTCAATTTGAGCATCAATTTTAGTACATCAAATCATATGCTGTGGTTTTTTTTTACAGCAGACAGTTCACTTTCAGAAAGTGCACAATCCCCAACAATGGAAAAAATTCACCACCCAGAATGGAAAAATACATCATTATTTTTGTGTCATTCTAATAGAACATATGGGGGTCTATCTATCAAGCTCCGAAAGGAGCTTGACGGCCCGTGTTTCTGGCGAGTCTCCAGACTCGCCAGAAACACCAGTTATGAAGCAGCGGTATAAAGACCACTGCTCCATAACCTGTCCGCCTGGTAGTATTAAAGGGGTATATAATCTTAAAGGGACAGGGGAGATAGTGTTAAATGAGTAGGGACAATATTCCTAAAGGGATATAACTGAAAAAAGAAAATGCTTTAATGTGTTAGAGCATTTTATTATAGCACTGTTCCTTTCATATAAATAACCTGCGAAAAGAGGTTAGACACATAATTAAAGCCAACTCTAGAGCAGCAATGTACTACTGGGAGCAAGCTAAACACATCTTGTGAGCTTATGGCAAGACGCATATGTGCATAGCCACCAAGCACCAGCTATCTCTTAGTAGTGCATTGCTGCTCCTGCATCTACCTAGGTTTGCTGTTTAACAAAAGATACCAAGAGAACAAAGCAAGTTTGATAATAGATGTACAATGAAAAAGTCTATTAAAATTGCATGTTCTATGTGAATCATGAACATTTAATTTTGACTTGATGTCTCTTTAAATAAGCAGTGGACAAGGATAGATAATTTAAAAATGTAGGAGCAGGGGTGGACTGATCAGCCGGGAAAATAGGAACTGGACCGAGGGCCCAGTATGTAGGGTGGTCCATTAATAGCATCTCCAGGTCTCCTGGTATGCTTCTTAAGCTGAGGCTGACAGCTGCCCTATCAGTAACTAAGCAGTTAAGCATCGGTTTAGTGGGGCCCTGCCCCCATAGTGGGGGCCTTGTGTCTGGATAACGGGTTTGTGGCTCAGGGGGCCCTACAGTGTGTGGGGGGTCCGGATGAGGGTCTTTTGCTGTGAGGGTCATGGAGTGTGAGGGCTGGCCCTAGAGGATGGGGGCCCTGTCTCTGATCATTGATGTTGAGGGTCCTGGCCCTGGAGGTTGAGGGGCCTAGTAAGATCAGGGCAGGGAGGCTTCCATGATCATTTGCATATATGTGGGTCAATATGAGACAGTGGGGGCCCTTCCCTAATTTTTGCCCGGGGTCCTGATTGGTCTCAGTCCACCCCTGTATAGAAGTGTATAGTCTTAAATGGTAAGGGATTATGGTCTGATAGAGGAGTGTCTGGTAGTCAAATGGGAGGTGGTCAGCTAGTCTTAAAAAGGGACGGGGTGTCCTGAAAGATAGTCCTAAAGATGTAGGGTTTAAAAAAAGTTAAAGGGGCAGGGGTTGGATAGTAAGTGGGTTTTTGCAGTATTAAAGATGGAGGTGGTCAGGTAGTCTTAAGGGTGCAGAGGGGTTAAAAAGTCTGTTTAAAATGTTTGGGTTCAGTGGCTGCCGGTGAAGTTTGAAGCTGGTGGGGCACTAGAACCCACCCCTTTAAAATAGCCCCACCCACCAAGTTCCTTTTTTTACCAATAAGAGCTATGCAATCTAGTGTGTGTGTTTATATATATATATATATATATATATATATATATATATACATATTTATATACATATATACACACACACACACACTAGCAGGCATAGCTCGTATTGAGATATATATATATAAAGTATATACATATATATGTATATGTATATATATATATATATATATATATATATATATATAAACACTCTAACTATAGAAAAGATAAAAGTAACATATAATACTGACACCTTAAAGAAAGGGATATTTGCACTCAAAAATATTAGAGAATCAATCTCATATTTATTAGATGTCTCAGGCAAAATAAATAATTGACTGGAAGATATCTACAATGATCTATAGCTGATAAACACCACACATATACAAAATATGTACAAAAACAATAACCAGTGCAAAAAAACACAAACTGACAAAACATAAGAGAAAGCCCCTATGGTAAAGATGTATACTGGAATACAGTCCTCCAAATGCATGGCTGCAGCCAAACAGCTGTATCCAGGATAAACTTATATTACTCACACAGTCCCCAAAGTGGATCAAGCTGGCCATCAAACTGATGGTTTCAGGTATACCTTTAACCCCTTAAGGACCAGCGACGTACCCTGTATGTTGCTGGCCTTTTTTTGGGACTTGATTGTTTTATAGCGCGGTCTTGCCACCAACGTTGAGACTGCTCTATTCCACAAAGCCTGCTGGAGGGAGTGCATTAATAGCGTGTTCTTGCTAGACTTGTGCTATTATGTCCTGAAAAAACCCTTAACGACCAGTGACATACAGGGTACATTGTGGTCATTAAGGGGTTACATTTTCTGGCCTGTTTCAAACAAACCACCTTCGAGCTCCTCAGCACGGATCCTCCAATCTTGCGGAGTGACGTCACAGGTGGGAGTGCTGGCGTCCCAGCACACCCCTCATCCGATTGACAGTATTATATGTTACTTTTATCTTTTCTATAGTTAGAGTGTTTATATTATTTTAAAGGTTTGCACCTTATTAGTCTTTTTAAGTAGTATTTTCTCCTCCCACTTACATACACACACACACACACATATATATATATATATATATATATATATATATACAGTATATACAGTATCTCACAAAAGTGAGTACACCCCTGACATTTTTGTAAATATTTAATTTTATCTTTTCATGTGACAACACTGAAAAAATGACACTTTGCTACAATGTAAAGTAGTCAGTGTACAGCCTTATAACAGCGTAAATTTGCTGTCCCCTCAAAATAACTCAACATACAGACATTAATGTCTAAACCGTTGGCAACAAAATACACCCCTAAGAGGAAATGTCCAAATTGGGCCCAAAGTATCAATATTTTGTGTGGCCACTATTATTTTCCAGCACTGCCTCAACCCTCTTGGGCATGGAGTTCACCAGAGCTTCACAGGTTGCCACTGGAGTCCTCTTCTACTCCTCCATGATGACATCACGGAGCTGGTGGATGTTAGAGACCTTGCGCTCCCCAACCTTCCATTTGAGAATGCCCCACAGATGCTCAATATGGTTTAGGTCTGGAGACATGCTTGGCCAGTCCATCACCAAGGCAGTGGTCATCTTGGAGGTGTGTTTGGGGTCATTATCATGTTGGAATACTGCCCTGTGGCACAGTCTCTGAAGGGAGGGGATCATGCTCTGTTTCAGTATTTCACAGTACATGTTGGCATTAATGGTTCCCTCAATGAACTGTAGCTCCCCAGTGCTTGCAGCACTCATGCAGGCCCAGACCATGACACTCCCACCACCATGCTTGACTGTAGGTAAGACACACTTGCCTTTGTACTCCTCATCTGGTTGCTGCCACACACGCTTGACACCATCTGAATCAAATAAGTTTATCTTAGTCTCATAGGACCACAGGACATGGTTCCAGTAATCCATGTCTTTAGTCTGCTTGTCTTTAGCAAACTTTTTGCAGGCTTTCTTGTGCATCATCTTTAGAAGAGGCTTCCTTCTGGGACGACAGCCATGCAGGCCAATTTTATGCAGTGTGCGGCGTATAGTTTGAGCACTGAGAGGCTGACCCCCCCACACCACTACAACCTCTGCAACAATGCTGGCAGCACTCATACATCTATTTCCCAAAGACAACCTCTGGATATGACGCTGAGCAGGTGCACTCAACTTCTTTGTTCGACCATGGCGAGGCCTGTTCTGAGTGGAACCTGGCCTGTGAAACCACTGTTTGGTCTGCCCACTGTGCTGCAGCTCAGTTTTGGGATCTTGGCAATCTTCTTATAGCCTAGGCCATCTTTATGTAGGGCAGCAATACTTTTTTTCAGATCCTCAGAGAGTTCTTTGCCATGAGGTGCCATGTTGAACTTCCAGTGACCAGTATGAGATAGTGTGAGAGCGATAACACCAAATTTAACACACCTGCTCCCCATTCACACCTGAGACCTTGTAACACTAAACAGTCACATGACACAGAGGAGGGAAAATGGCTAATTGGGCCCAATTTGGACATTTCCACTTAGGGGTGTACTCACTTTTGTTGCCAAAGGTTTAGACATTAATGGCTGTGTGTTGAGTTAAGTTGAGGGGGCAGCAAATTTACACTGTTATACAGGCTGTACACTCACTACTTTACATTGTAGCAAAGTGTCATTTCCTCAGTGTTGTCACATGAAAAGATATAATAAAATATTTACAAAAATGTGAGGGGTGTTCTCACTTTTATGAGACACTGTAATATATATAGGGTTTTATAAATATATATAAGGTATATTTCAGTGGGATCTATATAGAGTGATTTGTACACATACACAGTACATAACAGTGGCAAGTATATAGAGTGATCTTCACATATGCACAGTACATATATCATAGTCATGCATAGAGGAGGATGAACATGTATACAGAATAATCTGTATGCAAAGTACATAACAAAGTCATCAAAGCAGACAATTGATTCAGGAACATGTAACCAAAGTAACCTGAATAACCCACTTCTGGGGGCCAGTGTAGAGCTAAATAAAACGGACATCTACTCAGATATTACTGGGCAGTAACCTAAAATACTGGACTGTCAGGTCAAATACTTCTACAGCATTGCAAACACATTGTGTAATAAAGCAGCATTGCATTGTGGCTTGCATGGATTTCAGTGAGTGCTTCTACAGCATCTCAAACACATTGAATAGTAAATCACGCTGAAACCCATCCAAGCCACTGCTGTAGTTTTATTACAGTGCAGGGAGGAATTAGAGCAGCATTCCCCTGTATATCGGGCTGACTCACTAACAGGAAGGAGAAAAGCTGCTGGGCATTGCAGGTTACATTATCGTTATAGTGTACTTTCACAACTGCAAACATGCACCTTCTCTGAACTCTCCAGCTACTCTGTGAGGATACTTGCTGTGTGGCCCTGCTCTGTGCTTTCTAAGCTTTCCCATGCTTTGTCGGTATGTAGACCCCCTCCCACATGCTCCTTACAGGCAGCCAATAGGAACTTAGAAGCCCATGCCTAGAAGCCCCCTATGCTAACTGATAGAGTGACATCAGAAATCACTTAAAGGCACAGACAAAGCATGTGCAAAGTTCTCAAAAACAAGGCAGATTACCAGGAACGCCCTATCTGATGAGAACTTTATAAAAAAATGCAACATTTTTTCATTTTATTTATTTATTTTTGTAAAAAATATCAGCCTAAAAAAAATAAACACTCCTATTCCTAATAGTGCCATCACAATGGTATTTTATTTTAGTATTTTATTTTGTTCCTTTTTTCCTTTACCCAAAAATATTCTGGGGTGCTGCCCCTATGGAGGAGCCTCCACTGGTTGGGTAGTCTTAAAGTTGTAGGTGGTAAGGTAGACTTAAGTATGAAGGATTGAGGTCATGTAGTCTTAGAGGGGCAGGAAGTAAGGGTCAAACTAGTCTTTTTAAATGTAACTCCTTCACACCAGTGTGTGTAAAAAAAGGGGGGGGGGGGAGTATTTTAATCTCCCTCAATAGCAGATTTACATTTTTACCAGACTATTAACAAACACACACAAATGCACATGACAAATATAAACAGTGATACACAAAAGATGACATACATAGAGTCATGTATGTCCACAGAAAATTTTTCAGGGTGGGGCAAAAAAGGGAAATATTATATATATAAAGATATATATATATATAAATAAATCAGGGGTTCAAAATTATCCTAAAATACTAGTCCTAGTTTACATGCTTAACTTTCATACAATTCTTTTATGCACTCAGATACATTGGCACAGACACATTTAGACTAACACACACATATACATTAGTACCTTGACACACTGTCACTCACACATACTGATACACAATGAAACATACATACTGGCACACACACACTGTCACTCACACAAACTGAGTCTGGCACACAATGAAACACACATACTGACACAAAAACACTGTCACTCACACATACTGACACACAATTGTTAGGATATATTACTATACTGTGTTACAAGGTAACGTTAACAGGTTCCTCTTTCTCTCTGGTACATAACACATTCTCCTTTGTTATTCATTTTGCTTATGCTGCCAGATGCTATTATGTACTGCTGACAAATATACAAATGATGTACTGCTTACAGAGACACAAATTGTGTACTGCTGACAATGACATATTATACATTGCTGACAAGCAAATATGATAACCAAATGTGATATACCCATATAAAGGCTATCCACCATTACTTCTCCTTTTCTGAACTATAAAGACTTATGTGTTACTGCAAATAAACGGAACTACTGAGAAACTACTCTGTGTCTGTGTGCATTCTGTTTCTTGGTGGTCCCCATGGCTCTGCTGAAAGAAGGTGCCAACTCACTCTCAGTGAGGGACCCCCGGCCGGTGGAAAGACCCCTACAAACTTGGTGGCAGCGGGGGGATGGGATTACGTGACCCCGTGAGGTAAATTGAACGGTGTTGTTTTTTATATATACATAATCCCTTCACTTATTCCGGGATCCACAAATATCCCATCCTACTAAGATTTAGGGGAATAATTTTGAATTATAGTCTAAGGTAGACTTGGTCTTGTGGTAAGACCCGTTTTTTAAGGATTAGAAGTTTCTTGGGTAGAAACATAGGAAAATATTGGGTACTGACTGGGAGGCTGGTAACCAGAATTCAGGCGTCTGTGTGATGTGGTGTGTCATTCTTTTATGTTTACTGAGTTGCTTGGTTGATGTATTGCTTATATGTTTATCTCTAATACTGTATACATAGCATTTACTGCTTTATTTTTCATAAAGTTGATTTTTGTACTAATCTGCTTATATGTAATGTATAGAACAAAGTTATAAATCTTCCGTGACGTTTCAAGACGCACCAAGTAAAATCGAAAGCCAGTGGTTACTGAACGGAAGATAGTTCAAATGTTATAAAAATGTACCCTTTTGTACAATTAAGCTTTCAGCCCAATATCTGGTTACGGGATTGTTGGTACCTTCACTGTTTACTTCAGCCGGGCCACATAGTTTGTTTTTTGCAAAAGGATAGATAAGTAACTTGCTGTTGATATTGTGTTGTTACGTATGAAATAAGTATTGTTGCATATACGATAAGTTAAGAGATGAGAATGGGCAAATCCCAGTCCAAAGACTTTCCACCACCAAGACCAGGGGAGGTTTGTAAAGATTATGTGGGAAGGGTGTCGTCTGAGGGATACGCATATGTCGTTCCCTGGGTAGACAATATAGTGGGATGGACGGAGGCCATGAGAAGCTCCGATCCATTCCCTAGAGATGGGGATAATGATAAATTTCACATGAATATGGTAAAAAGCTTGTGTCTAGGTGATGAAGAGGCATTTGGTATACTTGGTATAAGGGTGACCCGGTGTGAGATATGGATTATATGAAAAAGGGTGGGGAAAATTGGCTGACAGTTGCTCCACACTGGCCATATATCGATGTAGACCAGAATAAAAAGAAGGGTAAAGGTAGAAGGCAAAGCAAAAAAACATTTTCAGCACCCCCTGCCCTGCATAATGTCCCCCATCCACCTTTGCCAACCTATAACAAGTTATATCCTAGCCTTCCATCCACGAATGAAATAGATCTAGAGACCATTGCTATTGCCTCCACACGGGTACCCCAAGGATGGACCATGCCGGGATCCTCTGTAACTCCCCGATACCCGGTCCCCAAACCCCCGATTAAGCCCAAACCCACGATCAAGGTTGAATCAGTAACTCCCGCGACCTTGTCCCCACAATATAAAGGGAAACATGAATGGGTAGAAGAAGAAGAAACGGCGGAGCCAGAAATTAGTATGCCACCCCTAGAAGGGGAAGAGGCAAGAATTGGCATGCCATTTCTCACTGTGGGGGACCAATTAATTATAAAATCTTTGTCCCCGAGTGAACTAAGGGAAATTACTAAGGGAGCCCCAAACCCCCATCAACACCCATCAGCTTGTATTATGTATTTAAAGAGAATGTTACACGGACAAAACATGACACAGACAGACATGAGAATTATTATTGATGCACTTCTAGACTATGACCCTGAATCAGGTTGGGAGTGGGGTAATGTAGAGACTATTAGTAAATTGAGCCATGCCACTTGTAGCAGTCGCATCCGATATATCTGAGATTGCGACGTGACCGGAGCTCGATCAGCACTTATGAAACTTCTCAAACCAATAAAGATATTTCTGTGCTGATCACCAGATTGTCAGGATCACTAAATTTTATAATTTATGTATAGATTTTAAGGTTCTTTAACTGAATTATATGCAACTATAGCAGGATCTAAGCTAAAAATGTAGAGTGTGATTAGGGATACTACACTTCTGCTCTCCTAGCTAATCCCAATATGGAGTGTGCTAACCTCATAAAGTACACCCTTAGTTCAAAAAGAAAATGTGGGGGAGGGATAGCGCTAACGAATAGCTGAGAGCCAAAATATCTAAAAAACTCTAATGAGATAGTGCATTGCTAGTATAAATAATAAAAATCGAATTAAAATTAGCGTGTCTACGTAGCCAAAAAAAGAATTGGATATATATGTACAAATAAATCAATATTTATTAGAACAATATAAGATAAATTCTAACATAAATTCTAACAGATAACTCCTATAAAAGATGCCGGCATCAGGTAAAAAATGAGTGTATCTAAAAGACTGCAATGAGAGTGACCATCTGAGGCTCTCAAACAAACAAAATCATTAGCAGCATATATGACTAAACAGAATTATTAGCAGCATGCATAACCAACCAGAATTATTGGCAGCCTATATGACAAAAACAGATAAAATAACTATAAAGTCTAAAAAATGCTTAATATCAGTATTCCCAAAATGGAGCTGATCCGTGGGTGATAATGTTTACCAGTGTGATCCGTGGGTGGTAATGTTTACCAGTGTGATCTCCTTAGGGGGTAATGTTACCAGTGTGTCAATTCAAAGACCGGGTAAAAACGGAGTGATGTGAGAAGTAACTTTATCTTCTTTCTGTATGGCTTTCCTCCGTTTTTTAGCCTGTTCTTAGCCAGTATCTGTCCGTCCTCTGCAGCAGGTATCCAGCGTGTGGAAATGGTCCCAGAGGGGTCAAGTTCCGGGTTAAAGTTCAGTTCAGATTTCCAAATAGTAAAGCGCCGTTGTGCAATATTTCAGCCTATGAATGATAGACCTTTAAAAAGCACTCTGGGTTCGTTTTCTGTGGGTCCTGGGGCAGGAATTACACATGCAGAGACGGCTCACCTGTGATCAGTGACCGCTCAATGTACCTGTCCTATCCACCAACGATACCTCAGCTAGTAAAGAGATATAAAATGTATCAAGGTATAGTAAGCAAGTTCTACGCGTTTCAGCCTCCAGGGGCCTTTATCAAGAATATAGCAGGATCTAAGTAGAAGTGTGACTTCTCAAACAGCCAGCTAGCTCCGCCCCCCTATATTAATATTTTTATATGTGTGTATATGTCTGTAAATACATATATACACATAAAAATACATTAATACATATGTACACAAACACACACACACACACACACACACATATATATATATATATATATATATATATATATATATATATATATATATAAATATATATATACAGGGCTCAAAAATGTGGAAATTTAACAGTGGTGAGTCAAAGTTAGTTAGTGAATGTTGAGTCTGAAGGCTGGTGCTATGTAGTAAGTAGCAAAGTTGGCAGATTTTTGGACTATGTGCTAAAAATATTATCTAAAGGGATTTTATATATCCATGAAAGAGCAAGGATATGTTATTCCTCTAAGGCTGTAGGGATCAAATTAGTGCAGGTCTCCATGTTTGCTTTGACATTCCATGACTGTCAGCACTCTTCCTTCACTCTGTCAGCTCAACAACTTCATTTTTCTACCCATCTGTTGTCTCCCCAGAACCCATAGTTGATGTTGCTAAATGCTATGCCCTTATTTTTTTTAATTTATTACTGTAGGTAGCAATATTTAATTTGTTATAGTATGAAATAAAAATAATATTAAAAATTACTGCACAATAATGTGGCTAAGCATATGTAGTGGAGTAGTGGGTGTGGTGTGGGCGGGTAGTGGGAGAGATTAGTAGTGGCGAGTAACATTTTGGACTAGCTTGTAGCTTAGGTTTTGAAATTTTGAGCCCTGTGTGTGTAAATGTTAAAGCCCTTTGCCTGTTTTTTTTTTTTTTCTATATAAAGAGCATTGAATACAAAATATGAGTTATCTGTTTTGTATCATTAGCAGATATTTGCAGTAGGATAGCAGCAGCAGGGACACTGAATCTTTGCTTTAATGTCACTCTGACAGGCCCCCTGGCTGAGAACTGCACAGCGAGTTTCCCATATAGAGGATATCTATCATAATCTGCTCAGCTGAGATGAAGTAAATAAAAGGCAAACTGTTCTCCAAGAATTTTAAGCATGATCCAAATTTTAACTCTCCAGGATTGATGTTAGGTTTTTAGAGGTCCTTAAAATGTAATATATAAATCTTTCTTTTTTTTTAGAGAATGCTCAGATTTTTATCAAGAAACATAGCTTATGTTGGTAACTGGATAATTAGAAAGTGAAAATGATGAGCCTTTCCTACTCACCAATTAATGGGAGAGATGTTATATTTTCTTATACAATCTGTTATCTTCTTTGATAAATAACCCTCTCCCTGTAGTATGGTGTTTGTTCCATGTGCAGACTGGCAACTAAAGTTTGGCAGTAAGAATTATTGGATCAAAATGTAAACACAACTATTTGGCACTAGGTTATAAGCCTGCCCAGAGGGCAGTCTATGTTTAAAAAATACAACCCCCCCAAGCTTAAGTTACAACAAATAAAAAAAAGTAAAATTACAGAAAAAAATAAACAAAGATATCTAAAATAAAAAAACCTAAACTAATACCCCTATAAAAAATCCCCTTAAAAATAAAAACACCCCCTAATCTAATACTAAACTACCAATAGACCTTAAAAGGGCTTTTGTAGGGCATTGCCCTTAGTTAAACTGCTCTTTTACCTAAACAAATTACAAATTACCCCCTAACAGTAAAACCCCCACCCACCAAAAAAAAAAAAAAAAACTAACACTAAAAAGAAACTAAACTACCCATTGCCCCTAAAGGAGCATTTGTATGGGAATTCAGCTCTTTCCCAGCCCATTAAATCCCTAATCTTAAAAATAACCCCCCCCCCCAAAAAAAAAAAAATCCTAAGCCTCAAATAGGTTCTCACGGATCCTGAAGTCAGGCGGAGAAGGTCTTCTTCCAGGCGGCTCGATCGTCTTCTATCTTCATCCGGAACGAAGGCGGCATGGAGCGGAGGTGCAGAGCTGTATTCCCTGATGCGTGGATCCTCATCGGCAGCGTTTTCACAAACTTTAGGTTTCTGACTGAAATTATTTACAAACGGATTGTGCAATCATGGCACAAATGGTTGCAACTGCTTCTCTGGGAACCCCTTTGTTCAGAAATAGCAGACATATATGGCTTTGGCATTGCTTTTTGGAAATTAGAAGGCTACTAATTGCAGCTGTGCCCCACACTTGTATTATGCCCAGCAGTGAATGAGTTAATTAGGTACCATGTAAGGTTAATTTTAGCTTTAGTGTATAGATTACCCTCCCCATCTGACACATCTGTCCCTGACCCCTCTCAAACAGCTCTTTTCCCTCCCCACCCCCCAATGGTCACCCCTCTCTTAAGTACTAGCAGAAAGTTTGCCAGTGTGAAAATAAAATGCATTTTTTTAAAATAATTGTTTTAAATACATTTTCTGCAGTGTAGGATCCCCCCTTACCCCCCAACCTCCCTGATCCCCCAAACAGCTCTCTAACCCTCCCCCCTCTACCTTTTAGCCGCTATCTTAGGTACTGGCAGCTGTCTGCCAGTACCCAGTTTGCTATTCTTTTTACTTAGTTTTTATTAAAAACAAACAAAAAAACATTTGTTTCTGTAGTTTAGCTGCCCCCCCCCTCATTACCATCTGCTCTCCCAGATCGCTTTCCTACCCTTTCCACCTCTTTCCAACATAGGAGCCCCCTCTCCCTTAAATTAAAAAAGTTTTGAAAACTAGATTATACAAAAAAAATTATTTAGTGTTTTGTTTATTTAATATTGTTAATTTTCTTTGTAAGGCTTGCCTAAACTGCCACCTTATTATTAAATTTGGTAAGTTATGCCATAATGAAAATGTACTGTGTTTTATTAATTTTTATTATTGAATTTGTTGATATCTTATTTCTTCAGATTATAGTACATCTATAAAAGGATATGAAACCCAAAAATTTTCTTTTGTGATTCAGACAGAGTATACCATTTTAAAAAGGGAACCGAGACATTAAATAGCATATCAAATGTATAATATAGACACCATCAACATCCGCCACTGAAAGATACTCACAGATTATCCAATAACAAATTTATGGTCTTATAAAACAGCTTTGTGAATTTCATTAAAAGTGTGATAATTTGATTTGAGAGCAAGATGACAGGCTCAGAAAAAACCCATAAACACCATTAGTTTAGTGTTGGATAATCTGTGAATACCATCAATGGTTGATGTGGATGCTATCTGTTCTACACTATGGCCTCTATTTATCAAGCCGTCAACCGCAAATACGCTGGAATTCCGCAGCGTAATTGTGGCGAGCCTGATTCCCCTTAGTTATCAAAGCCTACAGACCGGCAAAAGTAGAAATTTGTGACATAACATATGATCTGCCGGTCTCAGTCTGACACAGATCGATGCTTACGTCATTACAGATGTTCCGAATGCAAATTCGGCACTATCTGACTACTTTTGCTAGTTCTCAAATTTCTACAAGGTACGCTCGCCACTATTCCGGCCCAGCGTACCTGGTTTTCAATCCGCCACCCTGCAGGCGGCGGATGCCATAGGAATCAATGGGAGTCTGAAAGCAGCAAAGCTCATGTTCGCTGCTGCCCAATATCCCATTGATTCCTATGGGAGAATAAAAGTTATGTTTACACCTAACACCCTAACATGTACCCCGAGTCTAAACACCCCTAATCTGCCGCCCCGATATCGCCGCCACCTACATTATACTTATTAACCCCTAATCTGCCACCCCTTACGCCGCCGCCACCTACATTATACTTATTAACTCCTAATCTGCCATCGCCAACGTCGCCGCCACTATATTAAATGTATTAACCCCTAAACTTAAGTCTAACCCTAACACCCCCTAACTTAAATATAATTTAAATAAATCTAAATAAAATTCCTATCATTACCTAAATTATTCCTATTTAAAACTAAATACTTACCTATAAAATAAACCCTAAGATAGCTACAATATAACTAATAGTTACATTGTATCTAGCTTAGGTTTTATTTTTATTTTAACTAGGTAGAATAGTTATTAAATAGTTATTAACTATTTAATAACTACCTAGCTAAAATAAATACAAATTTACCTGTAAAATAAAACCTAACCTAAGTTACAATAACACCTAACCTTACACTATAATTAAATAAATTCCCTACATTAAAAACAATTAAATAAATTAACTAAATTAAATACAATTAAATACATTAACTAAATTAAATACAATTAAATAAATTAACTAAATTAAATTAGCTAAAGTACAAAAACAAACAAACACTAAATTACAGAAAATAATTATCAAATTACAAGATATTTAAACTAATTACACCTAATCTAATAGCCCTATCAAAATAAAAAAAGCCCCCCCAAAATAAAAAAAACCCTAGCCTAAACTAAACTGCCCCAAAGACTGCACTCCAAGACCGGACCAGGTACACATCCAGTGACTCAGCAACATCCCAGCCCTGGGTGCTAAATAGCACTCCAAAAAAGCTGTGATGTCACCAGAGCCACAGGCAGTTAACCCCAGTCCGGAATGGGTGCAAGAAACAAGGGGGATTACAAACAAAAAGTAATACAACACACAGAGACACCCAGCACTCACCAGCTAGCTCACAGCTAAGATAAAATCACAACTGGAAAGGTTAGTTACCACATCTGGCCAAATGGGAAAAGCTCAGGCACCACGTCAAGGTCCTTTCCACTGCCTGAGTCCCTAACACAGCCACACCATGCAAGCTCACAAAGCCAAACAAACTGAGAACAAAGAAGGGGTGCACAGGTGTATGTAATCACCCAGAGAAATACAAAACACGGAAGGGAACTGCACTCCAAGACCGGACCAGGTACACATCCAGTGACTCAGCAACATCCCAGCCCTGGGTGCTAAATAGCACTCCAAAAAAGCTGTGATGTCACCAGAGCCACAGACAGTTAAGCCCAGTCCGGAATGGGTGCAAGAAACAAGGGGGGTATATATCCTATGGATTATTTAGAATTTTTACAGTGGTTTTATGATAGTTTATGTGAGTGTAACTGTAATTTTAAATTTATGTTGTGTTTAGTGCAACTTTTTTTAATGCACTACCCTCTAGTCCCTCTAACCCGAGAAGTGTAAAATTCGATTACACTCTTGCAATCACATTTATTTTCATCTTGTAAAACAGTTGTGATCAAAAGTTTGCATACCCTTGGAGAATTGATAATATATATACAATTTTTTAAAGAAAACATGAGTGAGCAGGCAAAACACATTTCTTTTATTTCTTATGTGATTCATCTTCAATTGTAGGTCATAGCATAACAGAATGGCACAATCATAAAACAAAACATGGCAACTAATAAAAAAATTAAATGACCCCTGTTCAAAAGTCTGCAGACCCTTAGTACTTTATACTGTGTAATCACCGGATACCACCTTGTGCTTAGGACTCCTTATCATGATGGAAAATCCAAGAGCACCCCATGCAGGTCTTTTGTGCAGAAGAATGCAAATTGTCCGTCAGTATTTTCTGATAGCATGCTGTAATCATCTTGCCATCAAATTTCACAAGATTCCCTATCCCTTTAGAGCTCACCCCCCCAAAACATTAGGGATGGTATTCTTTTTGTTATAGACCTTGTTGACCCCTCTCCAAACAGTGTGCCAGAAGCTGTGAGGCTTGTCAAGGTTTTGTCGGGCATATTGTAACTGGGCTTTTTTATGGCATTGGCGCAGTAAAGGCTTCTTTCTGGCAACTCGACCATGCAGCTAAGTTTTGTTCAAGTATTGTGGTATTGTACTCCATGAAACAACCACACTGTTTTTTCCAAAGCAGCCTGTATTTCTCCTGAGGTTACCTGTGGGTTTTTCTTTGTATCTCGAACAATTCTTTTGGCAGTTGTGGTTGAAATCTTTCTTGGTCTACCTGACCTTAACTTGGTATCAAGAGATCCCCACATTTTCAACTTCTTAATAAGTGATTGAACAGTACTGACTAGCATTTTCAAGGCTTTGAATATCTTTTTATATATTTTTCCATCTTTATAAAGTTCCATTAGCTTTTTACGCAGGTCTTTTGATAGTTCTTTTCTGCTCCCCATGGCTCACTATCTAGCCTGCTCAGTGCATTCACGTGAGAGCAAACAAGCTAATTTACTATTTATACACAGACACTAATTGCAATTTTAAAAGCCCCAGATGTGGGAAATTAACATTTTATTGCCATTTTAACCTGTGTGTGTGTGTGTGTGTAACAAGGTCAAACATTCAAGGGTATGTATTTTTTTGGTCAGTGCCATTTGGGTTATCATTATTATTTAAAAAGGAGTCAAAAAACTATGTGATAATAAATGGCTTCATATGATCACTATCCTTAAATAAAAGACAGTTTTGTTGGCATGATCAGTCATATTTTAAAAATAAATGCCACAATTTCACAATTTCTGCCAGAGTATGCAAACTTTAGAGCACAACTGTATGAGTGCTATTTCCGTTGCATTCAAAAAGCCAAAAAAAAGGCAAAATTGCTTGCACACAACAGTTAGCGCGCCACTTGTAATGTAGCCCTAGGTATTTTAATTACAACCATTTTAAAATAAAAATATAGGTAAATTATATGTTTGTAAACATTTAGTACACTAGAGCAGGTAAAATAGATAATTGAAAACACAGTAAAGGAGACTCTCATAGACAGTATACTCTCCCTTTGGCTCTGATAACACATATAGACATGAGTGGGTGTTGCCATCTGCAAGCTGTTCAAAGATGTCATGATTTTGCAACTTTGTCACTTTATTATGCTACTTGATTGAGATCAAGTCCATTATCTATAAATAGCTAATAATCTTACAAAAGAATCTACAGCTGCATTTAAATATACATTAGATCTGCAGATAAACCCAATTAGACTCATCCAGCTTTTTATAGCACTATATCATGTGAGTTTACTTGATGCTTTTCTTATAAAAAACACTGAAACTGCTGTGGCTTAAGGTTTCTTTTTATATCCTTAAAGATTTGAGTTAAGAAATAACTACATTTTATGCTTAGTATAACACTTCCCTATCTTCACATGACTAGTGTTATAATTTAACTGTTTGCCAGTAGTTGCATATTTCTGAAACCAAAGTTGAACTCAAGCAATCCTATTTCTTAAAGTTCTTTTCAAATTATTCATTTGATTGGAGAAGCTATGTATTTCATCTCTACAGACAAGATAAGACTCTACTTTATTATGTAAGAAAAAGTGGCCAGACAAAATATATATGACCAGTAAGCAATATATATGACCAGTGGTGCCTGGACAATGTTTTTTTATTTTTTATATTTTATTTTTAAACAAGAAATGCTATTTTATTTTAGTTTAAGCTTTGGTTTTATTTATTTTTTCACAGGTAAGATTGTATTTATTTTAACTAGGTAGTTAGTAATATTATTTAATTTAGGTCTATTTTAATTATGTTAACGTTAAGGGGCGTTAGGTTTAGGGGTTAATAGTTTAATTTAGGTAGTTGCGATGTGGGGGATGGCGGTTTAGAGGGTAATAATTTTATTTATTTGTTTTCAGAATTTTTTGTGATTTTAGTTTTGGTACCGATTCGGAAATTCGGATTCATTTGAATCTCCGAATCAGCCAAAATTCATCCGAAAAGAGGTTCGGGCTGAAACGAATTGCACATGTCCAAAATCATTCTCTCTCTAGAAATGTAGAATTTGTGTAGTATATGCATTACCCTGGACCATCCTTCTGACAGAAACTATATTTCTATGCTTTGTAAGTAAATTAAAATATTAATACAAAATACAGCTGCTTAGACCTAAGTGTTTCTTTTATAATATGCAAAGTAACATGTTTGCCTTGTAACAACTCAAAGGTTCTTATGAAATGTTATTGTATGTGTAATTGGATTCTGTCTGTTTGATTAAAAATAAAAAAATTGAAAAAAGCAATGAATCTTTAAATATGAATTGCATTAAAATGTATTTATTGTTGTCTTTCACCATACTGCAAGGCAAATTATGAGAAATACAGAATGTTTTGAAAGACCAACCTAACATGATCCATATTTATCAATATACCTTGTATATATTTTTAACAATATTGTATTGTTAAAAAAATGTCAAATTCAAGTTGCACAAATAAAGGTACTTTATATGAATATTATGCACCTACATAGAACTATTTAAATATTTCTAAAAACAGTTAAATTTGCAGCAACCCATGATTATTTTAGCAACCTTTTCCAACCTAGCAACCCTTTCTATATCATCCCCTTCGAAACATAGTGACCTTTTTTTAAAAAATATCTTATTTTCATAATAACCAGAAAAAGTGTTTGCTTGCTTAATGCACTTATAAATCAAATTCATTTCTTCGAAAACAGTATTATACGTTGGGCTGAGAATAATGCCAGAGAGATCAACTCAGCTGCACTACTCTTGGAGGTGAAGAAAGAGCATGCAGGGGCCTGATGATCAAAGATTCTCCATCTTAGAGAGAAATTATAGTGCAGACTTCACTCTGAATTCTCTAAGAAAAGAGTGGAACCTGAAAGTCCCAGAGAGATGAGAGATGCCTTGCATAAAGCTCTCTACTCTTATGAAATGATCTAAAATTATTCTCTAGCATTGCAAGATCTATTCCAAGATTCTAGAAAGTTGCATTTTGATATACTTCTCTAAGGGGCATTTAACCTGGGTCTCCTAGCTGATAGCTTTGCCCACTGGTGGGCTTTTCTTAGTCAGTTTTCAGAGAATTGCTATTTGCTGTTGCTGGCTCCCTTGCTCCACTTACCTGTCAGCTGTATGTATTTCTATAAATAAATCTGGCTATATAATTCTGCTTTACTAACCACTCTCTGCACTGACATCTTCCTGTTAGTGCCTCTGCCTGATTGCTGAAAGCTTTCTGGTTACTTTCCTGATATTCACTTTTGACATTCGCCTGGTTACCTGACTTTACCTTGAATCTCCTTTCTGCTTTCCTGAGGTTCCAAGTAACAGCCTACCTGTCTGAGGTTCCAAGTCACAACCTGCCTTCCTGAGGTTCCAAGTCAAAGTCTGCCTTCCTGAGGTTCCAAGTCACAACCTGCCTTCCTGAGGTTCCAAGTCACAGCCTGTCTTCCTGAGGTTCCAAGTCACAGCCTGCCTTCCTGAGGTTCCAATCACAGCCTGCCTTCCTGAGGTTCCAAGTCACAGCCTGCCTTCCTGAGGTTCAAGTCACAACCTGCCTTCCTGAGGTTCCAAGTCACAGCCTGCCTTCCTGAGGTTTCAAGTCACAGCCTGCCTGTCTGAGGTTCAAAGTCAAAGTATGCCTTCCTGAGGTTCTAAGTCACAACTTGACTTCCTGAGGTTCCAAATTACAACCTGCCTTCCTTAGGTTCCAAGTCATAAGCTGCCTTCCTGAGGTTCCAAAACACAGACTGCCTCTCTGAGGTTCCAAGTCATAACCTGCCTTCTTGAGGATCCAAGTCACAACCTGCCCTCTTGAGCTTCCAAGTCACAGCCTGCCTTCCTGAGGTTCCAAGTCACAGCCTGCCTTCCTGAGGTTCCAAGTCACAACCTGCCTTCTTGAGGTTCCAAGTCACAACCTGCCCTCTTGAAGTTCCAAGTCATAACCTGCCTTCCTGAGGTTCCAAATCACAGCCTGCCTTCCTGAGGTTCCAAGTCCCAACCTGTCTTCCTGAGGTTCCAAGTCACAGCCTGCCTTCCTGAGGATTCAAGTCACACCCTGCCTTCCTGAGGTTTCAAGTCACAGGTTCCAAAATCTTCTTATAACTGGCCAGATTACGAGTAGAGCGCAAACATTTGCATGCAAGCGATAAGGTGTTTATCATGGGTTGCGTGCATCTGCATTTACTTTCAACTTGTAATACCAGCGGTAAGCCAATTACTTGAGCTCTGGTTAACTGTTTGGCAAAACAAAAAAGTGTCACAAAACATATAAAAAATACATTGCAAAGTACTATAGTTACACTCATAATAACAATTACACCATTGAATAATAATTATTAAAAATAAAAATATTGCACACAAAAGTTATAAGAGCTCAAAGTTATGAGATCTCAGGTAAAAAAAAGGCAGGCAAAGGGCTTTAACATAGACATACATACATATACATATCTAAAGATGTATATGTATATGTATATATATACAGGGAGTGCAGAATTATTAGGCAAGTTGTATTTTTGAGGATTAATTTTATTATTGAACAACAACCATGTTCTCAATGAACCCAAAAAACTAATTAATATCAAAGCTGAATAGTTTTGGAAGTAGTTTTTAGTTTGTTTTTAGTTATAGCTATTTTAGGGGGATATCTGTGTGTGCAGGTGACTATTACTGTGCATAATTATTAGGCAACTTAACAAAAAACAAATATATACCCATTTCAATTGTTTATTTTTACCAGTGAAACCAATATAACATCTCAACATTCACAAATATACATTTCTGACATTCAAAAACAAAACAAAAACAAATCAGTGACCAATATAGCCACCTTTCTTTGCAAGGACACTCAAATGCCTGCCATCCATGGATTCTGTCAGTGTTTTGATCTGTTCACCATCAACATTGCGTGCAGCAGCAACCACAGCCTCCCAGACACTGTTCAGAGAGGTATACTGTTTTCCCTCCTTGTAAATCTCACATTTGATGATGGACCACAGGTTCTCAATGGGGTTCAGATCAGGTGAACAAGGAGGCCATGTCATTAGATTTTCTTCTTTTATACCCTTTCTTGCCAGCCACGCTGTGGAGTACTTGGACGCGTGTGATGGAGCATTGTCCTGCATGAAAATCATGTTTTTCTTGAAGGATGCAGACTTCTTCCTGTACCACTGCTTGAAGAAGGTGTCTTCCAGAAACTGGCAGTAGGACTGGGAGTTGAGCTTGACTCCATCCTCAACCCGAAAAGGCCCCACAAGCTCATCTTTGATGATACCAGCCCAAACCAGTACTCCACCTCTACCTTGCTGGCGTCTGAGTCGGACTGGAGCTCTCTGCCCTTTACCAATCCAGCCACGGGCCCATCCATCTGGCCCATCAAGACTCACTCTCATTTCATCAGTCCATAAAACCTTAGAAAAATCAGTCTTGAGATATTTCTTGGCCCAGTCTTGACGTTTCAGCTTGTGTGTCTTGTTCAGTGGTGGTCGTCTTTCAGCCTTTCTTACCTTGGCCATGTCTCTGAGTATTGCACACCTTGTGCTTTTGGGCACTCCAGTGATGTTGCAGCTCAAAATATGGCCAAACTGGTGACAAGTGGCATCTTGGCAGCTGCAGGCTTGACTTTTCTCAGTTCATGGGCAGTTATTTTGCGTCTTGGTTTTTCCACACGCTTCTTGCGACCCTGTTGACTATTTTGAATGAAACGCTTGATTGTTCGATGATCACGCTTCAGAAGCTTTGCAATTTTAAGAGTGCTGCATCCCTCTGCAAGATATCTCACTATTTTTGACTTTTCTGAGCCTGTCAAGTCCTTCTTTTGACCCATTTTGCCAAAGGAAAGGAAGTTGCCTAATAATTATGCACACCTGATATAGGGTGTTGATGTCATTAGACCACACCCCTTCTCATTAAAGAGATGCACATCACCTAATATGCTTAATTGGTAGTAGGCTTTCAAGCCTATACAGCTTGGATAAGACAACATGCATAAAGAGGATGATGTGGTCAAAATACTCATTTGCCTAATAATTCTGCACTCCCTGTATATATATATATATATATATATATATATATATATATATATATATATATATATATATATATATATATATGTGTGTGTGTGTGTGTGTACATATGTATTTATATGGGTATATATGTATTAACAGACATATATACACATAAACACATAAATACATACAAACATATATATAGACATGTATAGAAGTGCATTGGAACCCGTTGCCCTTAAAGGGACATTAAACACTAAATACATGCTAGATAGAATGATGCATTCAAAGAAAAGATTAGTCCATGACTAACATGTAGATGTATTTTTTAAAGTTTCATTAGTTGTTTAAAAAGTGACAAAATAAGTGTAAAATTTTAGTGTCTATAAAACACTGGGAGCTGCCATGTTGTAATTTGTTTTACATTCTCTGCTGTGGCCAATTAGAGACCGTTATAAATAGGTCACTAGAGTGGGCAGCCAATGGTTGTGCTGGATTTAACAGTGTTCTGCACTTCCATTTCTAACAGGAACTGAAAAGCTCACAATTTCAGAATGGAATAACAGGCAAAGAGGACAAAATAAATAATGAAAGTATATTGCAGAGTTGTTTTATATATACAATTTATCATTTTATATTACCATCTCAAAGTGGTTAATGTCCCTTTAAGTAGATGAAACCATGTAAAATCATATTTATGCAATATTCATGTTTAATACAGTGTTATACTGTGTATTTTCTGTAAATATTTCACATTTCAACGTTCTCTACATAGCAGAATATGTTCTATGTATTTATAATATATATATACTATATATATATATATACATATATATATGTATATATATATAATAAAATTAAAGAAAAGGCACTAGCGCTAAAGCCTATATCATAAACGATGTTATGAATCTTATGTCAGTCTTGGCAAATGTTTATGCTGGGCTTATAGTGTATATGTATGTGAAAATGTATGTGCTGCTGGATATTGATAAAGTGTACCCGTAACACTGTTGGAAATAATAAATTCAATAGGAAATCAATAATAGAAAACTAGCGCACAATACCAAAATCTCAATATAAAACAAAGCAATATATAATATGATACATGTCTAACAATCTGTATGGCTAATACAGTGTGTAGAAATTCACTTAGGATGTGAGTCCCAAACTTAGACTGCTGTCTATTATAAGGAAGGATGTCTACTAACCAAAGTCAACCTCAATCATATGAGGTAAGATATCAGCTCTATGGGAGCCAGGTAGACCTTGTGTCTTCTTATGTCTGGACTTGAGTGTTCTCTCCACTTGTGATCTTTTATTCTTTTCTCTTGTCCCTTTGTGTGACTGGGAGATGATGTAGATATATTTCTTTTTTTTTTTTAAATCTTTATTTATAACCAACAATTCATTACGTACAGCATGGAAAAATAAAAGCATATGAGTAGCGTCACGCAGGACGCGAAAATAAAGCCATGCTAAAAATCAAGTTATTGGCATATACATCACAAAGTAAGAACAGGAAATATATACAAAAAGCCAATCTGCCATTCTTATATGACTTGGTATAAGTGTTCACATTTCGTTCTTTGGACACCCCCCAGCAATAAAGATACATATCTTAAAGAATCATTCCTTACTCAACATAGTTTGAGGAATTTATAAGTTATTGCGGGGTCTATTAATTCACAGGACACACATACACAAAGACATACAAGAAAAGAAAAAAAAAGGAGATAAGGAGTGGTAGCAGACGGAAGAAGTTCAAGAAATCATAAGGAATACCCTTTCCTCTTCATTCACCTAGCCAAATATTGGGAAGATGGCCAGCAAGTATATTCAATTGGACATAAGTGAAGTTAGCTAGCGGTTTTGTTAGCTGAATTTGTGCTGTCACAGGGAGGGAACATATAAAGATGGTCCATTTTTAAAAATATAAAGCCTAACTGCCTATCGCTAAGATTTTGCAATCTATATTTGTCAGGGACATACCTTGTTTTTCCTTGTGCCTTTAAATTTCTAAGTCATGACTCATCTAGCCCTGCCTACCAAGGTTATAAAACACCTTTGTTAACAAACACTCATTGCTTAGTATTTTGTTTGCTTAGTTAAAGCTGCTGCATCACTGAGCTCTACATCAGAATTGGATTGTAATCCTTACTTGAACTTTGTGACTAGGAATTGCTCCAACTAGAAAATTCAACTTCAGAGACTTGCTACTAAGTTGCTGTTGATTTCCAACTACTGCTTATAACATCCTGAAAGCTACAAACTGCAACTTCAAAAACGTTTATTTGTATCAAGGTATTGTGCTCTGAATCTCTAATTCTCTCAAGACTTATTTTCCTTTCAATAACTAGCAGCACCACATTTCTTTATAAAGCACCGGACTTGTGAAAACACAGTGTGAAGACTTTAAACATTGTAACAAGCTGAAAAGGCTTTAGAGGAAAACTCCTCCCCTTTCTTACTTTTATTTTTTGCTGCCTGCTAGTTTGTTTGCTCTTTCCACGAGGCAGAGGATATTGCATTCAGTTTTGTTTAAGGAATAACTGGCACATATTTAGAGACTCCTTCTTCCATATTTACAGCTGCTGCCAGAAACAGTCTTTTATCAATACTTTCAAGTATAAATAAACATAAGGTTTTTCTTTCGGCCTCATACAGCGGTATTGCAATACTGTTTGAACTGACTTAATGCCTAAATATTCAACAGCCTATTAACTGATTTATACCATTACTGAATCAGTTTTCATCACTGGCTACTCACTTATAACCTAAGTCAGTTTACATACTAAATTCACAACCTAATACCAGATTGCACACAACCATTTGTGCTATCTATATCAGGAGGTGATACACATATATATATTATTTAACTCTCTGGAGTTAAGCTTAAGAAAATATCTGCAGTTGAGCTCCAATTCACAAAATATACCATTACAATATTAAACTTCTGTGCACTGTGCCAGCAATGCTTGTTTCAAGTCTGATCATTTAGGAGGCTGATGAGCTTTCCAATTTTTTAAAATAAGATTACGCTTTAGGAATATTATTGTGTTGATTAAGGGAAAATTCTTATGTACTCCCTGAAATTGAGCTAGAAAGAAAACAGTCTTAGCTTAGACACTAAATTCTACTGCTAATACTGTATTAATCTAATAATTTATCTTAGCCCAAAACTGTAACATTTTTGGACAGGCCCAGAAACTGAAAAATATGTGCGCAACTGGCATTACATTTTGGACAATAAATATTCGCTTTGTACCACCTTGTTAGGTCATCTGGTGTTCGATAGGCCATATATAATCATTTCAAATGAGACTCTCACCAGGTTGTCAAAACCCAGGGTTTGCCTATTACTTTAAAACTATCTTGAATATCTTGGGCACTGATATTTGTGAAATATTTTACCCATTTGATTTTTACGTGTTCTATTTGGTTGTTGGAAGCCTGAATAGTCAGGGTGGCATATAGGGGAGAAATCGTGTACATCCTGTTACGATATAGATTAATATTACTATATACATTACCCAGAGACCAATATAATCCATATTTCTTTTTCAGTTCATAAAAAAGTGCCCAATCTGAAGATAAGCGTAGAAATCTGTCTTAGGTAGGCCAAATTTACTACTAAGATCCTGGAAGGATTCAATAGTTAAGTCTTGGTTTACCAGTTGTTTAATCCAGATTAGGCCCCTACTATGCCACTGATGCAAGACTCTATTTGAGAGACCTGGGATGAAGTTAGGGTTCCCCATAATTGGAAGAAATTCAGAAACAAACGGTGTACACTTGGATTTAATAAAAAATTTCTGCCACGCTATAACTATATTTTTAATTGTAATTAAGTTACATATATTGGATGGTAGGGACCTTAAAGGGCAATGTAGTATAGCATTTATGTGGAAAGGTGATATCAGATTGGTTTCACATTGTAATACTGTGACATGTTCTTTTTGGGTTATCCAATCTAGCGTGACTTTAGTCAGAGCGGCTAAATTATCAAATTTGATATTTGGAAAGCCTAAACCAGCCTATAATCCAGAAATCATCAAACGTGTAAGAGCTATTGGGGGTTAAGCCTAGATTTAGAGTTCTGCGTTAGCCGTCAAAACCAGCGTTAAGGGCTCCTAACGCTGCTTTTGGCCGCCCACTGGTATTTAGAGTCAGTCAGGAAAGGGTCTAACGCTCACTTTCCAGCCGCGACTTTTCCATACCACAGATCCCTTACGCCAATTGCGTATTCTATCTTTTCAATGGGATCTTCCTAACGCCGGTATTTAGAGTCTTGGCTGAAGTGAGCGGTAGAACTCTAACGACAAAACTCCAGTCGCAGAAAAAAGTCAGGAGTTAAGAGCTTTATGGGCTAACGCCGGTTTATAAAGCTCTTAACTACTGTGCTCTAAAGTACACTAACACCCATAAAATAACTATGCACCCCTAAACCGGGGTCCCCCCACATCTCTGCCACTCTAATACATTTTTTTAACCCCTAATCTGCCGACCGCACACCGCCGCCACATACATTATCCCTATATACCCCTATTCTGCTGCCCCTAATATCGCCGACACCTACATAATATTTATTAACCCCTAATCTGCCCCCCCAATGTTGCCGCTACCTACCTACACTTATTAACCCCTAATCTGCCGACCGGACCTCGCCGCTACTCTAATAAATGTATTAACCCCTAAAGCTAAATCTAACCCTAACACTAACACCCCCCTAAGTTAAATATATTTTTTATCTAACAAAATAAATTAACTCTTATTAAATAAATTATTCCTATTTAAATACCTGTAAAATAAACCCTAATATAGCTACAATATAACGAATAATTATATTGTAGCTATTTTAGGATTTATATTTATTTAACAGGCAACTTTGTATTTATTTTAACTAGGTACAATAGCTATTAAATAGTTAATAACTATTTAATAGCTACCTAGTTAAAATAATTACAAAATTACCTGTAAAATAAATCCTAACCTAAGTTACAATTAAACCTAACACTACACTATCAATAAATTAATTAAATAAACTACCTACAATTACCTACAATTAAATCAACTAAACTAAATTACAAAAACCCCCCCACTAAATTACAAAAAATAAAAATATTACAAGAATTTTAAACTAATTACACCTACTCTAAGCCCCCTAAAAAATTAACAAAGCCCCCCAAAATAAAAAAAATGCCCTACCCTATTCTAAAATAAAAAGTTAACAGCTCTATTACCTTACCAGCCCTTAAAAGGGCCTTTTGCGGGGCATGCCCCAAAGAAAACAGCTCTTTTGCCTGTAAAAAAAACATACAATACCCCCCCGCAAATTACAACCCACCACCCACATACCCCTAATCTAACCCACCCAAACCCCCCTTAAAAAAACCTAACACTAAGCCCCTGAAGATCTTCCTACCTTATCTTCACCCAGCCGGGTATCACCGATCCGTCCAGAAGAGGGTCCGAAGTCTTCATCCTATCCGGGCAGAAGAGCTCCTCCAGAGGGTCCGAAGTCGTCATCCTATCCGGGCAGAAGAGGACATTAAGACCGGCAGACATCTTCATCCATGCGGCATCTTCTATCTTCTTCCATCCGGCGCGGAGCGGGACCATCTTGAAGCAGCCGACGTGGAGCCATCCTTCTTCACTGACGGACTAACGACGAATGAAGGTTCCTTAAAATGACGTCATCCAAGATGGCGTCCCTCGAATTCCGATTGGCTGATAGGATTCTACCAGCCAATCGGAATTAAGGTAGGAAAAATCTGATTGCCTGATTGAATCAGCCAATCAGATTCAAGTTCAATCCGATTGGCTGATCCAATCAGCTAATCAGATTGAGCTTGCATTCTATTGGCTGATCGGAACAGCCAATAGAATGCGAGCTCAATCTGATTGGCTGATCCAATCAGCCAATCGGATTGAACTTGAATCTGATTGGCTGATTCAATCAGCCAATCAGATTTTTCCTACCTTAATTCCGATTGGCTGGTAGAATCCAATCAGCCAATCGGAATTCAAGGGACGCCATCTTGGATGACGTCATTTAAAGGAACCTTCATTCGTCGTTAGTCCGTCGGTGAAGAAGGATGGCTCCGCGTCAGCTGCTTCAAGATGGTCCCACTCCGCGCCGGATGGAAGAAGATAGAAGATGCCGCATGGATGAAGATGTCTACCGGTCCGGATGTCCTCTTCTGCCCGGATAGGATGAAGACTTCGGACCCTCTGGAGGAGCTCTTCTGCCCGGATAGGATGAAGACTTCGGACCCTCTTCTGGATGGATCGGTGATACCCGGCTGGGTGAAGATAAGGTAGGAAGATCTTCAGGGGCTTAGTGTTAGGTTTTTAAGGGGGGTTTGGGTGGGTTAGATTAGGGGTATGTGGGTGGTGGGTTGTAATGTTGGGGGGGTATTGTATGTTTTTTTAACAGGCAAAAGAGCTGTTTTCTTTGGGGCATGCCCTGCAAAAGGCCCTTTTAAGGGCTGGTAAGGTAATAGAGCTGTTAACTTTTTATTTTAGAATAGGGTAGGGCATTTTTTTATTTTGGGGGGCTTTGTTATTTTTTTAGGATGCTTAGAGTAGGTGTAATTAGTTTAAAATTCTGGTAATCTTTTTATTTTTTGTAATTTAGTGGGGGTTTTTTGTAATTTAGTTTAGTTGATTTAATTGTAGGTAGTTTATTTAATTAATTTATTGATAGTGTAGTGTTAGGTTTAATTGTAACTTATGTTAGGATTTATTTTACAGGTAATTTTGTAATTATTTTAACTAGGTAGCTATTAAATAGTTATTAACTATTTAATAGCTATTGTACCTAGTTAAAATAAATACAAAGTTGCCTGTAAAATAAATATAAATCCTAAAATAGCTACAATATAGTTATTCGTTATATTGTAGCTATATTAGGGTTTATTTTACAGGTAAGTATTTAGTTTTAAATAGGAATAATTTATTTAATAAGTGTTCATTTATTTAGTTAGATAAAAATTATATTTAACTTAGGGGGGTGTTAGTGTTAGGGTTAGACTTAGCTATAGGGGTTAATATATTTATTAGAGTTTCGGGCGAGGTCCGGTCGGCAGATTAGGGGTTAATAAGTGTAGGTAAGGTAGCGGCGATGTTGGGGGGGGGCAAATTAAGGGTTAATAAATATAATATAGGTGTCGGCGATGTTGTAGGCAGCAGATTAGGGGTACATAGGGATAATGTAGGTTGCGGCGGTGTCCGGAGTGGCAGATTAGGGGTTAATAATAATATGCAGGGGTCAGCGATAGCAGGGTTGGCAGATTAGGGGTTAATAAGTGTAAGGTTAGGGGTGTTTAGACTCGGGGTACATGTTAGATTGTTAGGTGCAGACTTACAAAGTTTTTCCCCATAGGAAACAATGGGGCTGCGTTAGGAGCTGAACGCTGCTTTTTTGCAGGTGTTAGTTTTTTTTTCAGCCCAAACTGCCCCATTGTTTCCAATGGGGAAATCGTGCACGAGCATGTTTTTGAAGCTGGCTGTGTCCGTAAGCAACGCTGGTTTTTAGAGTTGAAGTGGCAGTAAATTATGCTCTACGCTCCCTTTTTGGAGCCTAACACAGTCCTTCAGAGAACTCTAAATACCAGCGGTATTTAAAAGGTGCAGGGGAAAAAAAACACGCGTAGCTAACGCACCCCTTTGGCTGCAAAACTCTAGATCTAGCCGAAAGTATTTTGAGGAAGATTAGTGTTTTAATTAACATCAACCGTGCATACAGAGAGATTGGCAAGTTTGACCATTCTTCCAATCTATTTATACACACATTAAAGCATTTGGGGAAGTTCAGATGGTACCATTCATGTGGATTTGCACTAATTCTAATACCAAGATAATTAATTGGTGGGGAATCAGAAAAAGGGTGGTTAAAAGTACTATATTTGGATTTATAAATCCAAAGTAATTCCGACTTTTCTAAGTTGATCCTATAGCCCGATATATTACCAAACAACTGAGTATCAGCAAGCAACCTGGGTAAATTAACCTTTATATCATTCAAAAATAACAATAAGTAATCTGCATATAATAAAAGTGTCAAGTTCTGTCCCCCTACTTGTATTCCTGCCAGATTTTGGCACAGCAATATTGCCAAGGGTTCCAAAGCAATGTTGAAGAGCAGCAATGAAAATGGGCAACCCTGCCTTGTGCCCCTATGTAAACAAAACCAATTGGAAAGATTATTTTTAACAATTAATGATGACATTGGTGAGTTATAAATTAAACAGATACAATTATGTATATGACCTGAGAAACCAAATTGTTCCAGCTAAAAGGAAAGATGGTCCCAACTAATATAGTCGAAAGCTTTCTCAGCATTGACTGTTAATAGCGCTAGATCAGTATTACTGCTGAATTTACTATTATTAAATTTATTAAAAAAAAGTCTAGTACCAAGAGTACTCTGCGCATATTTTTCACTGGGTTCCTGCCAGTCAAACAACCCATTTGGTTTTCATGTATTATATTTCCTAAATGAGATGTAAGTCTTTTAGCTATGATAGATGTTAAAAGTTTGTAATCGTAGTTCAATAGAGAAATGGGTCTATATGAAGTAGGTAATTCTGGATCTTTGTGTTTTTCTAAGATTAGTAATATTTGAGGTGGCAAAATAAGGTGAACATCCGATATTGTCGGAAAAATAAAAATGATATAATTCCTTGAGTATAGGAGTAATTTGCTTCTGAAGCACTCTATAAAATTCTAAAGGAAGCTGGTCTGGCCCAGCAGCTTTATTTAATTTTGCAGTATTAATACCATCAAGGATTTCCTGAGTTGAAATAGGCAGATTAAGGTCAGTCATTATTTCTTGCAATATTTTGGGTATTTTAAGATTCTGCCAGAACGTTTCTTTCTTCTCTAAATCGATCTCCTCAGCTTTATATAGCTCTTGAAAGAACGTGTAAAAGACTTTTTCTATATCTGCCTTATCTGTATATCTGTTTTTGTCTTTCCTAATAGAGGTGAGATAATTTCTATCTGAGGGTTTAGTAATTCTTGCTAAAAAATTCGCTGATCTGTCCACATGACCTCCATATATAGTCTTCAATCTAAGCTCCTCAATAGCTATTTTTTTGTTTTAATAATATATCCCTTTGAGTTTTGGAGTTCACGTATTTCAGCCATAGAGATTTGACAGGATTTGCTATATAGTCATTATATGCATTTTTAACCTCATTTGACAATTGTGATTCTTTTTGCTTAGATTTTTTTTTCTGTTGACATAGATACGCTTTGATTTGCCCCCGTAGCATGGCTTTAGCCGATTCCCAAAAGATTTCTATTTTGTCCAAGTACACAGAATTAAAGTTAGAAAAATCTCTCCATTTCCCCCTTAACCAGTTTTGAAAATTGGTGTTATTAACTAGATATCTGGGAAAATGTATTATGTTGTTATTCGGCTGGGGAACTCGGAGCTCAAAACTCAATGAAATATTGGCATAATCCGATATTACTATATCGTTAATATCTGCTTTAGGATTTAAACCAAACAGGGTTTGGGAAATTAAAAACATGTCTACTCTTGATAGTGACTGCTGGCCTTTAGCAATACATGTAAATGATCTAAGGTCAGGATTCTGAACTCACCATATATCCACCAATCCTAAATGAGAAGAGTGTTTCTGAAGTATGCAAACTTTCCTGTCCTTCCTTATTAGTGATACCTTACTTAATCTATCTAGATTAGGCATTGCGACTAAATTAAAATCACCTGCAAGTATTACCTTTTGACCAATATATTTATGTAATGTAAGGATCAAATTATTCCAAAATACTTTATCCACCAGGTTGGGACCATATAAATTGCATAAAACCAATCGACTAATATTAATTATAATTTCAAGAATTTAATATCGGCCATTTATGTCCATCTCACTGGTCTCAATTTTATATGTTAACCGCTTATTTAGCAATATTGCCACCCCTATTTTTCGATCATCATTTGTGGCAGTGATAACCTCCCCAACCCATTTAACTTTTAGTTTTGCAATTTTTAGTTTTTAGGTGGGTTTCTTGAAGGAAGGCAACATCTGGTTTATATTTGCCTAATCGTTTAATTATTTCCTGGGTTAGTGAAACCGCCCCTGGGTTAGCGAAACTTTAAAATCCAGAAAACCAGGGTTCTTGGTGTCATCTCTTCTAGTCTGGCAGGGATAAAAGATCACAAGTGGAGAGAACACTCAAGTCCAGACATAAGAGGACATAAGAAGGTCTACCTGACTCCCATAGAGCTGATATCTTACCTCATATGATTGAGGTTTACTTTGGTAAGCAGACATCATTCCTTATAATAGACATCGGTCTCATTTTGGGACTCACATCCTAAGTGAATTTCTACACACTATATCAGCCATACAGATTGTTAGACGTGTATCATATTATATATTGCTTTGTTTCATATTGAGATTTTGGTATTGTGTGCTAGTTTTTTATTATTGATTTCCTATTGAATTTCTAATATATATATATATATATATATATATATATATATATATATACTAGCTGTTGCGCATAGATTTTGTGATTTGTAAAAAAATAGCGACAAATTACGTGTGCCCATTCGGGTTGCACACTCACTGACATGAACATCTTGAGTTTTCGTTAATTCTCTTTGTTTCTTATAATCTAAATACCATTTTTGTGTCTAACATCTTTGTTTTTTGAGATATAGGTATCCTCATAAATAAACCCCCCATTTTGACCCCCCTTAAGTGGATTTTTTGGAAATGGTAAAGCTAAATACAATTTTTCACGTCTGTAACATTGTGGGTTTTTGAGATATAGGTATCCTCATAAAAAGTTCACCCCCCTTTTTCACCCCCTTAGGGTCGTAATTTTAAAAAATCCTTCCTTAGTGGGTGCCTACGTCATAAAAAATAATGTACCTTCCAAATTTCATGTTACTAGGTTAAACGGTTTGAGCTGGGCATTGATGAGTCAGTCAGTAAGTCAGGACTTCTTTTTATATATATAGATATATTTCTATCTGTATATATCTATATTTGCAAAGAAAAGGACTTCCAGAAACAGTCTTAGTTAAAAGTCCAAAATTTATTTGTAAAGCCTTATAAAAACGCATGTAAGGTACCAACAAACAAAAAAGCATCACAGCAAAGTTAGTGCTAACATGTTTCGGCGCTAGGCCATATTCATAACTCGAGTGTATACTAATCACATGATTTATATACCCCATGCCTGTTTCTAATAAGTTAAAAAAAAATCAGTGCTGTTAACTCCTTGTTAACCTTGTTATTAACTATATGCATAAAATATAGACAGCAAGGTTTATAAACATATAAGCCTTCCAACATCATAATGTCGAGCATACAGTGCAATGTATAAAGTGACACTTGCAAAAAACGGAATGCAATACTAAGTACAAAAATAAAAAATAAGTGCATAGTTAAATTTAATATGGGAGAGCAAGTCCCCTATTTCACAATATTGAGAACAATATTGAGAACATTTTAAAATTTATAACATCATGATATAGAGCATAAAGAACTAGATGTTTAGGACATCGGCATAAGGCAAGATACATTATTATATACAAGCACTACAAAATGAAAATGAAATAAAGATTAAATACATAGTTGAATCAAATGGAGAGGAGCAAAATACCTAAGTGTTAAATCCACATATACTGGCTCCATTGGAATATCAAAGTTAGAGGAAACAGGGAATAAATGCAAGAATGTGTGGAAATAACTGTAAGGGTGATTTTAAGCTTGAAGCAATTTAAAAATTATAAGTATAATATAGTTTTATATTGCTATTGCTAAATACAAAACTATCAAGGAGAAAAATAAAATAAAAGAAACAAAACAAAGGACAGATCGTAAACCTAAACACATTGTTGTCCTTAATATGATGATATAGATATGGATTCAAGGGATGATTAACCTGTAGTACGTAAAACATATATAGCATAGTATACTAGATAATATCAATATATAGTATTTCCAATAATTAATAAGGTCGTACCTTTTGGAACCCTGGTACCCAATTTAAAGATCCAAAACATTTCCCTCTTGCCTAGCATTTTGTCCCTGTCACCACCTCTAAAAGGTTTATTCACCTTTTCAATGGCTTGCCAGCGAATACTGGCCATTGATTTATTTTGTTTCCTCACAAAATGCAGGACAAGAGGGGTAGTGGCTTCTCCTGCCCCTATTGTTGACAAGTGGTTTCTAATGCGTGTGTTGGCATCATTAGTTGTCAACCCTATGTACTGGATCTCACAGTCTATACATGATATAACATAGATGATATATGTTGAGGTGCAGTTTAAGCAAGATTGTATCTTGTATTTCTCTCCTGTTGTCATAGAACAGATTTGGTCTGATATTATTGCATATTCACATGGTCTGCACCTTCTCCTACCACATTTGAACATCCCTTTATGTTAGAGCCATGAACTCTGTGTATCTATACTTATACAAATAGCGCTGTGGAACCTGTGGAGCTCTACAAATAACTGATAATAATAACCTAGGTATATATAATCATGTATACATAGGTATAAATATATATTGCACCCAAAAAACTATATATATATATATATATATATATATATATATATATATATATAAATAAATCTAACTTATTATTCTATGGAAAGAATGTGAAATATTGGGTGTTTTGTCCACTTTTTTTTCTCGATTGACTTCTATGAGGGGAATACGTGGGCGCACATGCAATATTCTAAATTAGGCTTTTTGCACTCGTCCGGTTAGCGCATGAACGAAAACAGTTTACTTTAAACTCATAATATGAGCACAACCTGTTGCGCGCAAAAACCTTACTTCTAGCGCAGTTAACACTCGAGCAGGAGCATTAATTACCGCTACACTTGTAATCTGACCCAACATTAGAGATGTCTTTGTCTGCAAAGATCATGTAATTATGTTCATATTAATCATGTACTCATATTATAGTTGAGACTTGGCTGATAGCATTTATTTTATATTTGTAGATCAATAAGGACTATGTGTCTCAGTAGTCTATAAACCCTCAGGGCTCATGAAATAACAAGTTTGTTAGAAAAATCTGGCTCACCTTGCCACTGGCATCGGAAATAGCAACCTAGGGTCAGAGCAGATCTCAATGATCTCAAATTCCATTATATAAATATACAATAAGGCTTCAGAGAATTAATGGACTACTGAAAGTGATGGTAAACTCTCCCCTTTTTAAAATCAGATCTGGAATGTAAGTGCTATTTTAGATGGAGTTTAATTCATTAGCTGTAATGAAGATGTGCTATAACTTAGTTATTAATATAGATATGAAATTCAAATACTGCATGCTCTTCCGCCCACTTCAAAAGTAAACTTTTCTGTGAGCTAACAGATTGAATTGTTGTCCAATCAGCGCTCTCCCCATCTGGCACTTTTGTTGTAGCTAGAGCATTGATTGGAGAGTAATTCAATCATTTAGCTGACAGGAAAATTGACTTTTGAAGTGGGTGGTGTAACGTGGGGTATTTGAATTTCATATCTATATTAATAACTAAGTTATAGAGCATCTTCATTGCACATGATGAATAAAACCCCATCTAAAATAGCGCTTACATACCAGATCTGATTTTAAAAAGGGGAGAGTTTACCATCACTTTAAGTACTATGCCCTTTAAGAAAGAGCAAACTCAACTTAAATATGACTAGAATTAATTCTTAAAAGATAACCAGATCAATATGTTTGTACAGTTTTACGTGTCTTTGGCTTTGATGTCTCTGTGTGCTGCAGTATCTATTAAAGGGACATGTTACCCATATGTAAAGTCACTTGAAAGCTGACTAGAAAATATTACATGTATATCTCTAGGTAAAAAAGGAGGTTATTTTACCTAAAACTTTATTCAGCTGACATGAGGAAGTGTTCTGTAATCCAGAGCCTCTCTTTTTAAGGTCATCTAAATGGTAGAAAAAGCAGCCAATCGGCTTCAGCAGTGCTGAGTTCATAATTTGCTGTGATCTCGTGGGTTTTCATTATAGTCTTGTAAGATCTTCATTGGATATGTAAAGGGACATGCAACTTATTTTTCTTTCATGATTCAAATAGAGAATACAATTTAAAACAACTTTACAATTTACTTCTATTGTCGAGTTTGCTTCATTCTCTTGGTATCCTTTGTTGAAGCTTGGTAGTGCATTGCTTCTCATTAGCCTACCTTGGTATGCTTTCCAACAATGGATACCAAGAACAAAGCAAACTACATAATGGAAGCAAATTGCAAGTTGTATAAAATTGCATTCTCTGGCCTCTATTTATCAAGGTCTGTCGGACCTGATCCGACAGTGCGGATCAGGTCCGACGGACATCGCTGAATACTCAGCATTGCACCAGCAGCTCACAAGAGCAACCCCGCCCCCTGCAGACTCACAGCCAATAGGCCGCCAGCAGGGGGTTGTCAATCAACCCGATCGTACTAGATTGGGTTGATTTCCGGCGATGTCTGTCCGCCTGCTCAGAGCAGGCGGACAGGTTATGGAGTAGCGGTCTTTGTGACCGCTGCTTCGGGCATCAAGCTCCATTCGGAGCTTGATAAATATGCCCCTCTGTCTGAATGATGAAAGAACAATTTTGGGTTTCAGATTCCTTTTAAAGTTTACAATAAGATGTGGCTACGTAGGAAATGTTGAGGTAAATTATCTTAGTCTTGCAATACCCATTGGTTAGCTATCCCTTTACTGGTTACATGGATCACCTAACCTCTGTTCAACACTACTAACGCAAATATAATGGTATTCGTGAAGTCCCAGCTGTAGTCTCACAAAATAAAATGATCTCGATTCAAAGTAGATCTTCAGTATATTTATATAGATTTGCCACACTGAGGATTTCATAATTTGCACTGTTTTTATTGAAGTCATATTCACTGTAGCTAAAAAGCAGCATTTCAGATACCTTATAGCCAAAGGGGTTGGATTCTGTGTGGTACAGAACAGTTAATCTATTTCAGTGCATTCACACATTTGACCTTAACTATTACTATTGCATTGAATACACATTAATCATGACTTTCCTCATTAAGGTTTCACAAGAGTGCTGCAAGTATTCATAGCATTGTCCCAGCTTAAAGTCAATTAAGGTTTTGATCACTGAGAAGTGCAAGAAACTTTGATATTTCAGTTTATTTGCTTATCTACATTGTGTGTGTGTGTGTATATATATATATATATATATATATATACACCCTGTTCCAAATTATTATGCCAATGATATCTTTCTCATTTACCTAAATAATTGATGTAAACAACAGTCAGCATAATTCTCAAGTTATCAACTATTAAGAATACAATTCAAATTTTATTGAACAAACCTCCTAATGATAACAGTATTTTTTTTCAAAATAAAAAACTTACAAAGCACTGTTCCAAATTATTACGCACAGTAAATTTCAAAACACTTTATAGGTTGTAAAAAAACCTTGTGTTTGCAGCATATTTACTGAAATCAAAAGCTATTTCAATCAAACTGAACAACATTTTAACTTTTTAAACATTTTAACAGATCACGCTACATTTTAACATAGGACCCCTTATTTGATAGCAGCTTCACAAGTCTTGCATCCATTGAACTTGTGAGTTTTTTTGACAGTTTCTGCTTGAATTTGTTTGCAAGATGTCAGAATAGCCTCCCAGAGCTGCTGTTTGGATGTAAACTGCCTCCCACCCTCATAGATCTTTGCTTGAGGATGCTCCAAAGATTCTCAATAGGATTGAGGTCAGGGGAGGATGTTGGCCACACCATGACTTTCTCTCCTTTTATCCCCATAGCAGCCATTGATGCAGAGGTATTCTTTGCAGCATGAGATGGTGCATTGTCATGCATGAAGATGATTTTATTACTGAAAACATAGTTCTTCCTTCTGTACCAGGGAAGGAAGTGTTCAGTCAGGAACTCCACATACTTTGCAGAGGTCATCTTTACACCTGCGGGGACCCAAAAGGGGCCGACCAGCTCTCTTCCCATGATTACGGCCCAAAACATGACTCCACCACCGACCTTGCTGATGTTGCAGCCTTGTTGGAACAGGGTGACTGTCCACCAACCATCCACTACTCCATCCATCTGGACCATCCAGGGTTGCACGGCACTCATCAGTGAACAGAACTGTTTAAAAATTAGTCTTCATGTATTTTTCTGCACAATGCAGCCACTTCTGCTTGTGAGCATTGGTTAGTGGTGGCCGAATGGAAGGTTTATGCACAGTTGCAAGACTCTGGAGGAATCTACACCTTGATGTCCGGGGGACTCCAGAGGCACCAGCAGCTTCAAATATCTTGCTGCTATGTAATGGTATTTTAGCAGCTGCTCTCTTAAACCGATGCATGGATCTGGCAGAAATCTTCCTCAATGTGCCTTTATCTGCACGAACCCGTCTGTGCTCTGAATCAGCCACAAATCTCTTAATAGTGCGATGATCATGCTTAAGTTTTCGTGAAATATCTAATGTTTTCATACCTCGTCCAAGGCAATTAACTATTTCCCTCTTTTCAGCAGCAGAGAGATAATTTTTCTTCCCCATATTGCTTGAAAATGGTGCTCTGCTTAATAATGTGGAACACCCTCCTTTAGTTGTTTTACCTTTAATTGGGCTCACCTGGCAATCTAATTATCACAGGTGTCCGAGATTGTTTTCAGTGATCAAAAGAGCCCTGAGATGCCATCCATGAGTTAAACTGAAAAAAAAATATTTAATCTTTGTGACACTGAAATAGAATTTGCATAATAATTTGGAACAGGGTGTGTATATATACAGGGAGTGCAGAATTATTAGGCAAATTAGTATTTTGACCACATCACCCTCTTTATGCATGTTGTCTTACTCCAAGCTGTATAGGCTCGAAAGCCTACTACCAATTAAGCATATTAGGTGATGTGCATCTCTGTAATGAGAAGGGGTGTGGTCTAATGACATCAACACCCTATATCAGGTGTGCATAATTATTAGGCAACTTCCTTTCCTTTGGCAAAATGGGTCAAAAGAAGGACTTGACAGGCTCAGAAAAGTAAAAAATAGTGAGATATCTTGCAGAGGGATGCAGCACTCTTAAAATTGCAAAGCTTCTGAAGCGTGATCATTGAACAATCAAGCGTTTCATTCAAAATAGTCAACAGGGTCGCAAGAAGCGTGTGGAAAAACCAAGGCGCAAAATAACTGCCCATGAACTGAGAAAAGTCAAGCGTGCAGCTGCCAAGATGCCACTTGCCACCAGTTTGGCCATATTTCAGAGCTGCAACATCACTGGAGTGCCCAAAAGCACAAGGTGTGCAATACTCAGAGACATGGCCAAGGTAAGAAAGGCTGAAAGACGACCACCACTGAACAAGACACACAAGCTGAAACGTCAAGACTGGGCCAAGAAATATCTCAAGACTGATTTTTCTAAGGTTTTATGGACTGATGAAATGAGAGTGAGTCTTGATGGGCCAGATGGATGGGCCCGTGGCTGGATTGGTAAAGGGCAGAGAGCTCCAGTCCGACTCAGACGCCAGCAAGGTGGAGGTGGAGTACTGGTTTGGGCTGGTATCATCAAAGATGAGCTTGTGGGGCCTTTTCGGGTTGAGGATGGAGTCAAGCTCAACTCCCAGTCCTACTGCCAGTTTCTGGAAGACACCTTCTTCAAGCAGTGGTACAGGAAGAAGTCTGCATCCTTCAAGAAAAACATGATTTTCATGCAGGACAATGCTCCATCACACGCGTCCAAGTACTCCACAGCGTGGCTGGCAAGAAAGGGTATAAAAGAAGAAAATCTAATGACATGGCCTCCTTGTTCACCTGATCGGAACCCCATTGAGAACCTGTGGTCCATCATCAAATGTGAGATTTACAAGGAGGGAAAACAGTACACCTCTCTGAACAGTGTCTGGGAGGCTGTGGTTGCTGCTGCACGCAATGTTGATGATGAACAGATCAAAACACTGACAGAATCCATGGGTGGCAGGCTTTTGAGTGTCCTTGCAAAGAAAGGTGGCTATATTGGTCACTGATTTGTTTTTGTTTTGTTTTTGAATGTCAGAAATGTATATTTGTGAATGTTGCGATGTTATATTGGTTTCACTGGTAAAAATAAATCATTGAAATGGGTATATATTTGTTTTTTATTAAGTTGCCTAATAATTATGCACAGTAATAGTCACCTGCACACACAGATATCCCCCTAAAATAGCTATAACTAAAAACAAACTAGAAACTACTTCGAAAACTATTCAGCTTTGATATTAACGAGTTTTTTGGGTTCATTGAGAACATGGTTGTTGTTCAATAATAAAATTAATCCTCAAAAATACAACTTGCCTAATAATTCTGCACTCCCTGTGTGTATATATATATATATATATATATATATATATATATATATATACTCTATATATACACACACACACACACACACACACACATAATAAGTATAGTTTCAGACTTGAGAAAGGAAGGCATTCTTCCAAAAGCTTGTCAACTTTAAATGTATAGTTAGTCCAAGAAAAAAGTGTCATTGCTCAATGCAATACTTAATGTATTAATAATAATAATGTTATTTTGATATATAAATCTCTGGACTAACACGACTACTCCAATCAACGTGACTATATATATATATATATAAATATATATATATATATATATATATATATACAAACACACATATATATATCCTATAATATAAAAGGCCAAGTGTGTTTGTCTGAAGCTGTCTTGCGCAGTATAGCACGAGGACAAACACACCTGGCCTTAGAGTCTACCTGATCTTCTGGGCACGGTGACAGTGTGGTGAAGTGAGCATGGGCGGGTGTGATCGGGCGTGACTTGGATGTGAGCGGGCGTGGTCGGGTGTGAGCGGGCGTGACCAGGCATGGCGGAGGCGGGGCCGGGCGAGCCCATGAGAGAGAGATAGAGAGGGGAAGGAGATAGAAAGAGAGGGGGAGAGAGCAAAAGAGATGGGAAAGAGCTAAAGAGTGGGTAAGTAAGCAAAAGAGAGGGGAAATAGCAAAAAAGAGGGGGGAGAGAGCAAAATAGAGGGGAAAGAGCAAAAGAGAGGGAAGAAAGAGGGGGAGAGAGATAGCAAAAGAGAGGGGAAGAGAGAGAGAGCAAAAGAAGAGAGGGGGAGAGAGGGGGGAGAGAGGGAGGAAAGAGAGGGGGGAATGAGAGCAATAGAGAGGGGGAGAGAGAGCAAAAGAGGGGGGGAGGGGAGAGAGAGAGGGGGAGAGAGAGCAAAAGAGAGGGATGGAGAGAGAGAGCAAAAGAGAGGGGAGGGAGAGAGAGCGCAAAAGAGAGGGGGAGAGAGAGAGCTCAAAAGAGAGGGGGAGAGAGAGCGCAAAAGAGAGGGGGAGAGAGAGACCACAAAAGCTAGGGGGGAGAGAGAGAGCGCAAAAGAGAGGAGGGAGAGAGAGAGCGCAAAAGAGAGGGGGGAGAGAGCTCAAAAGAGAGGGGGAGAGAGAGTGCAAAAGAGAGGGGGAGAGAGAACGTAAGAGAGGGGGAGAGAGCGCAAAAGACAGGGGGAGAGAGAGAGCACAAAAGACAGGGGAGAGAGTGCAAAAGAGAGAGGGGAGAGAGAGAGAGCAAAAGAGAGGGGGAGAGAGCAAAAGAGAGGGGGGAGAGAGAGCAAAAGAGAGGGGGGGGAGAGAGCAAAAGAGAGGGGGGAGAGAGCAAAAGAGAGGGGGGAGAAAGCAAAAGGGAGGGGGGGAAAGAGAGAGCAAAAGAGAGGAGGAAAGAGAGAGCAAAAGAGAGGGGGAAAGAGAGAGCAAAAGAGAGGGGGTAGAGAGAGCAAAAGAGAGGTGTGGCAAGAACGCAAAAGAGAGGTGGAGCGAGAGAATGCAAAAGAGAGGGGGAGAGAGCACAAGAGACAGGGGGAGAGAGAGAGTGCAAAAGAGGGGGAGAGAGAGCAAAAGAGAGGTGGAGCGTGAGTGCAAAAGAGAGGTGGAGCGAGAGAGGGCAATAGAGAGGGGGAGAGAGAGCAAAAGACAGGGTTAGGGAGAGAGAGCAAGGTGAGGAACAGATGTTCTACAAAAAATTGCCGGTGTGAACGGGCTTTAGGACTATATAAAAAACACACACACACACTCCTGACATACTGGGATTCTCCATAATACACACCTATAAAGATATATGTAATTAATTAGAGACATACCTATGGATTCTTCTGTACTTTTATATATGCCCTCATTTAGCTTAAAACACATGTTAAAGGGACAGTCAACACCAGAATTTTTGTTGTTTAAAAATACAGATAATCCCTTTATTACACATTCCCCAGTTTTGCATAACCTACACTGTTATAGAAATACACTTTTTACCTCTGTGATTACCTGTATCTATGCCTCTGCAAACTGCCCCCATATTTCAGTTCTTTTGACAGACTTGCATTTTAGCCACTCAGTATTCACTCCAGGGTAACTGCACATGCATGAGCTCAATGTTATCTATATGAAACACATGAACTTATGCCCTCTAGTGGTCCAAATGCATTAAGATTAGAGGCAGTCTTCAAGGTCTAAGAAATTAGCATATGAACTTCCTAGGTTTAGCTTTCAACTATGAATACCAAGAGAACAAAGACAAATTGGTGATAAAAGTAAATTTAAAAGTTGTTTAAAATTGCATTCCCTATTTAAATCATGAAAGTATTTTTTGGCCTTGACTGCCCCTTTAAATATAAGTCTTGTGGCAAATGAAGAGTCTGTGGTTTTGAAAAATAAAGAAAAAGGTAACAAAAAACAGAGGGGGTTCCTGTTGATAATTCAGTTATGGGGGGTGGAGGCTGTATGGGGTCAAACTTAAGGTAATCAGGGTTTGGTTCAATATATTATGAACATTCTGGAAGAAGGACCAACCCACGCTTACCTTTGCTTTAGTTTGTTACGCCTAGATTTAGAGTTTGGCGGCCAAAGGGGTGCGTTAGCTATGCGTGCTTTTTTTCTCCCGCACCTTTTAAATACCGCTGGTATTTAGAGTTCACAGAATGGCTGGGTTTTCACTGCGTTAGGCTCCAAAAAGGGAGCGTAGAGCATAATTTAACGCCACTGCAACTCTAGATACCAGCGGTGCTTACGGACGCGGCCAGCTTCAAAAACGTGCTCGTGCACGATATCCCCATAGAAAACAATGGGGCATTGTGAGCTGAAAAAAAACCTAACACCTGCAAAAAAGCAGCGTTCAGCTCTTAACGCAGCCCCATTGTTGTCTATGGGGAAACACTTCCTACGTCTGCACCTAACACTCTAACATGTACCCCGAGTCTAAACACCCCTAACCTTACACTTATTAACCCCTAATCTGCCGCCCCCGCTATCGCTGACACCTGCATATTTTTTTTAACCCCTAATCTGCCGCTCCGTAAACCGCCGCTACCTACATTATCTCTGTGTACCCCTAATCTGCTGCCCCTAACACCGCCGACCCCTATATTATATTTATTAACCCCTAATCTGCCCTAATCTGCCCCCACAACGTTGCCTCCACCTGCCTACACTTATTAACTCCTAATCTGCCGAGCGGACCGCACCGCTACTATAATAAAGTTATTAACCCCTAATCCACCTCAATAACCCTATAATAAATAGTATTAACCCCTAATCTGCCCTCCCTAACATCGCCGACACCTAACTTCAATTATTAACCCCTAATCTGCCGACCGAATCTCGCCGCTACTGTAATAAATGGATTAACCCATAAAGCTAAGTCTAACCCTAACCCTAACACCCCCCTAAATTAAATATAATTTAAATCTAACGAAATAAATGAACTCTTATTAAATAAATTATTCCTATTTAAAGCTAAATACTTACCTGTAAAATAAACCCTAATATAGCTACAATATAAATTATAATTATATTATAGCTATTTTAGGATTTATATTTATTTTACAGGTAACTTTTTATTTATTTTAACCAGGTACAATAGCTATTAAATAGTTAAGAACTATTTAATAGCTAAAATAGTTAAAATAATTACAAAATTACCTGTAAAATAAATCCTAACCTAAGTTACAATTAAACCTAACACTACACTATCAATAAATTAATTAAATAAAATACCTACAATTACCTACAATTAAACCTAACACTACACTATCAATAAATTAATTAAATACAATATCTACAAATAAATACAATTAAATAAACTAACTAAAGTACAAAAAATAAAAAAGAACTAAGTTACAAAAAAATAAAAAAATATTTACAAACATTATAAAAATATTACAACAATTTTAAACTAATTACACCTACTCTAAGCCCACTAATAAAATAACAAAGCCCCCCAAAATAAAAAAATGCTCTACCCTATTCTAAATTACAAAAGTTCAAAGCTCTTTTACCTTACCAGCCCTTAAAAGGGCCCTTTGCGGGGCATGCCCCAAAGAATTCAGCTCTTTTGCCTGTAAAAAAAACCATACAATACCCCCCCAACATTACAACCCACCACCCACATACCCCTAATCTAACCCAAACCCCCCTTAAATAAACCTAACACTAAGCCCCTGAAGATCTTCCTACCTTATCTTCACCATGCCAGGTATCACCGATCGTTCCAGGCTCCGAAATCTTCATCCAAGCCCAAGCGGGGGCTAGACATCCATCATCCGACGGCTGAGGAAGTCCAGAAGAGGCTCCAAAGTCTTCATCCTATCCTTTAAGGGACGTCATCCAAGATGGCGTCCCTCGAATTCTGATTGGCTGATAGGATTCTATCAGCCAATCGGAATTAAGGTAGGAAAATTCTTATTGGCTGATGGAATCAGCCAATCAGAATCAAGTTCAATCCGATTGGCTGATTCAATCAGCCAATCAGATTGAGCTCGCATTCTATTGGCTGTTCCATCAGCCAATCAGAATTCGAGGGACGTCATCTTGGATGACGTCATTTAAAGGAACCGTCATTCGGCGAGTAGGCTTCGGTTGAAAAGGATGTTCCGCGTCGGCTTGGAAGAAGATGGCTCCGCTCTGCTCCGGAAGAAAGAAGATTGAAGATGCGGCTTGATAGAAGACTTCATCCCGATGATTGACTTCCCACTTCAGCCCGATGATGGAGTTCTTCAGCCGCAGCTTGGATCCAGACTTCAGCCCGAGGATGGACGTCACTCTTCAGCCCCCCGCTTGGGCTTGGATCAAGACTTTGGACCCTCTTCTGGACAGATCGGGACCCGGTGAGGTGAAGACAAGGTAGGGAGATCTTCAGGGGCTTAGTGTTAGGTTTATTTAAGGGGGTTTTGGGTTAGATTAGGGGTATGTGGGTGGTGGGTTGTAATGTTGGTGGGGGGGTATTGTATGTGTTTTTTTTACAGGCAAAAGAGCTGAATTCTTTGGGGCATGCCCCGCAAAGGGCCCTTTTCAGGGCTGGTAAGGTAAAAGAGCTTTGAACTTTTTTATTTTAGAATAGGGTAGGGCATTTTTTTATTTTGGGGGGCTTTGTTATTTTATTAGGGGGCTTAGAGTAGGTGTAATTAGTTTAAAATTGTTGTAATTTTTTTCTAATGTTTGTAAATATTTTTTTATTTTTTTGTAACTTAGTTCTTTTTTATTTTTTGTACTTTAGTTAGTTTATTTAATTGTATTTATTTGTAGGAATTGTATTTAATTTATTTATTGATAGTGTAGTGTTAGGTTTAATTGTAGATAATTGTAGGTATTGTATTTAATTAATTTATTGATAGTGTAGTGTTAGGTTTAATTGTAACTTAGGTTAGGATTTATTTTACAGGTAATTTTGTAATTATTTTAACTATTTTAGCTATTAAATAGTTATTAACTATTTAATGGCTATTGTACCTGGTTAAAATAAATACAAAGTTGCCTGTAAAATAAATATTAATCCTAAAATAGCTACAATATAATTATAATTTATATTGTAGCTATATTAGGGTTTATTTTACAGGTAAGTATTTAGCTTTAAATAGGAATAATTTATTTAAAGGGACATTATACACTCATTTTTTCTTTGCATAAATATTTTGTAGATGATCTATTTATATAGCCCATAAAGGTTTTTTTTTTTTAAAAATGAATAGTTTTGCTTATTTTTAAATAACATTGCTCTGATTTTCAGACTCCTAACCAAGCCTCAAAGTTTTATGTGAATTCTGTCAGCTACCTTCTCCAGCTTGCTCCTGTTTGTGTAAAGGGTCTTTTCATATGCAAAAGAAGGGGGAGGGGGGAGTGTTTTATTTCCCACTTGCAGTGGGCTTTCCAGCTACCTTTTCAACAGAGCTAAACTAACAGGTTCTAAGTAAGTTTTTAAACATTTTTATACTGGATTTTTATATCAGTATCTGTGCATCTTATTCTTTATAGTAGTGTCTATTACATGCAGTTATATGAAAATGAGTGTATACTGTCCCTTTAATAAGAGTTAATTTATTTCGTTAGAATAAAATTATATTTAACTTAGGGGGGTGTTAGGGTTAGACTTAGCTTTAGGGGTTAAAAAATTTATTAGTGTAGCGGTGAGCTCTGATCGGCAGATTAGGGGTTAATACTATTTATTATAGGGTTATTGAGGCGGGAGTGAGGCGGATTAGGGGTTAATAACTTTATTATAGTAGCGGTGCGGTCCGCTCGGCAGATTAGGGGTTAATAACTGTAGGCAGGTGGAGGCGACAGTGAGGGGGGCAGATTAGGGGTTAATAAATATAATATAGGGGTCGGCGGTGTTAGGGGCAGCAGATTAGGGGTTCATAGGGATAATGTAGGTGGCAGCGGCGTGCGGTCGGCAGATTAGGGGTTAAAATTTTTTAATAGAGTGGCGGCGATGTGGGGGGACCTCGGTTTAGGGGTACATAGGTAGTTTATGGGTGTTAGTGTACTTTAGAGCACAGTAGTTAAGAGCTTTATAAACCGGCGTTAGCCCAGAAACCTCTTAACTACTGACTTTTTTCTGCGGCTGGAGTTTTGTCGTTAGATTTCTAACGCTCACTTTAGACAAGACTCTAAATACCGGCGTTAGAAAGATCCCATTGAAAAGATAGGATACGCAATTGACGTAAGGGGATCTGCGGTATGGAAAAGTCGCGGCTGGAAAGTGAGCGTTAGACCCTTTCCTGACTGACTCTAAATACCAGCGGTAGCCCAAAACCAGCGTTAGGAGCCTCTAACGCTGATTTTGACGGCTACCGCCCAACTCTAAATCTAGGCCTTACGCCTAGATTTAGAGTTCTGCGGCCAAAGGGGTGCGTTAGCTACGCATGCTTTCCCCCCCCCCCCGCACCTTTTAAATACCGCTGGTATTTACAGTTCACAGAATGGCTGGGTTTTCAGTGCGTTAGGCTCCAAAAAGGGAGCGTAGAGCATAATTTAACGCCACTGCAACTCTAGATACCAGCGGTGCTTACGGACGCGGCCAGCTTCAAAAACGTGCTCGTGCACAATTCCCCCATAGAAAACAATGGGGCTGTTTGAGCTGAAAAAAAACCTAACACCTGCAAAAAAGCCGCGTTCAGCTCCTAACGCAGCCCCATTGTTTGCTATGGGAAAACACTTCCTACGTCTGCACCTAACACTCTAGCATGTACCCCGAGTCTAAACACCCCTAACCTTACACTTATTAGCCCCTATTCTGCCGCCCCCGCTATCGCTGACACCTGCATATTATTATTAACCCCTAATCTGCCGCTCCGTACACCACCGCCACCTACATTATAGCTATTTACCCCTAATCTGCTGCCCCTAACACCGCCGACCCCTATATTATATTTATTAACCCCTAATTTGCCCCCCTCAACATCGCCTCCACCTACCTACACTTATTAACCCCTAATCTACCAAGCGGACCGCACCGCTCCTATAATAAAGTTATTAACCCCTAATCCGCCTCACTCCCGCCTCAATAACCCTATAATAAATAGTATTAACCTATAATCTGCCCTCCCTAACATCGCCGACACCTAACTTCAATTATTAACCCCTAATCTGCCGACCGAATCTCGCCGCTACTGTAATAAATGGATTAACCCCTAAAGCTAAGTCTAACCCTAACACTAACACCCCCCTAAGTTAAATATAATTTAAATCTAACGAAATAAATTAACTCTTATTAAATAAATAATTAAGGTAGGAAAATTCTGATTGGCTGATGGAATCAGCCAATCAGATTGAGCTTGCATTCTATTGGCTGATCGGAACAGCCAATAGAATGTGAGCTCAATCTGATTGGCTGATCGGATCAGCCAATCGGATTGAACTTGAATCTGATTGGCTGATTCCATCAGCCAATCAGAATTTTCTTACCTTAATTCAGATTGTCTGATAGAATCCTATCAGCCAATCGGAATTCGACAGACGCCATCTTGGATGACGTCATTTAAAGGAACCGTCATTCGGCTAGTAGGCGTCGTTAGAAGAGGATGGATCCGCGTTGGCTGGGAACAAGATGGCTCTGCTCCGCTCCGGAAGAAAGAAGATTGAAGATGCTGCTTGATAGAAGACTTCATCCCGATGATGGACTTCCGACTTCCGCCCGATGATGGATTTCTTCAGTCGCCGCTTGGATCCATACTTCAGCCCGAGGATGGACGTCACTCTTCAGCCCCCCGCTTGGGCTTGGATCAACACTTCCGAGGCTTGGTTCAAGACTTCCGAGGACGGATCGGTGAACCTGGTATGGTGAAGATAAGGTAGGAAGATCTTCAGGGGCTTAGTGCTAGGTTTATTTAAGGGGGGTTTGGGTTAGATTAGGGGTATGTGGGTGGTGGGTTGTAATGTTGGGGGGGGGTATTGTATGTGTTTTTTTTACAGGCAAAAGAGCTGAATTCTTTGGGGCATGCCCCGCAAAGGGCCCTGTTCAGGGCTGGTAAGGTAAAAGAGCTTTGAACTTTTTTAATTTAGAATAGGGTAGGGCATTTTTTAATTTTGGGGGGCTTTGTTATTTTATTAGGGGGCTTAGAGTAGGTGTAATTAGTTTAAAATTTTTGTAATATTTTTCTAATGTTTGTAAATATTTTTTTATTTTTTGTAACTTAGTTCTTTTTATTTGTTGTACTTTAGTTAGTTTATTTCATTGTATTTATTTGTAGATATTGTATTTAATTAATTTATTGATAGTGTAGTGTTAGGTTTAATTGTAACTTAGGTTAGGATTTATTTTACAGGTAATTTTGTAATTATTTTAACTATTTTAGCTATTAAATAGTTCTTAACTATTTAATAGCTATTGTACCTGGTTAAAATAAATACAAAGTTACCTGTAAAATGAATATAAATCCTAAAATAGCTATAATATAATTATAATTTATATTGTAGCTATATTAGGGTTTATTTTACAGGTAAGTATTTAGCTTTAAATAGGAATAATTTATTTAATAAGAGTTCATTTATTTCGTTAGATTTAAATTATATTTAACTTAGGGGGGTGTTAGTGTTAGGGTTAGACTTAGCTTTAGGGGTTAATCCATTTATTACAGTTGCGACGAGATTCGTTCGGCAGATTAGGGGTGAATAATTGAAGTTAGGTGTCGGCGATGTTAGGGAGGGCAGATTAGGGGTTAATACTATATATTATAGGGTTATTGAGGCGGGAGTGAGGTGGATTAGGAGGCGGAAATAAAGTTTGGGTGGGTTTGAAGTTAGTGTCAAGTTTGAAAAAAATGAGAGAATGGGGCAAACAATTTTAATTTTGGATATATTTTTATAAAAAAGATTTGTGATATTTTATTAAAAAATCCTGGTGTCCTGTGTATTATTTGAAGGGGTATGTTAATTAAAAGGCATAAAATTCAATTTGAATTTGCTATAAAATATTTAGCTATCCAAAGTACTTTGCAATGTATTTTCATTATTTATTTTTTGCTTTTGTTTTCAGTTATTTAACCTTGAAACATATAATTTTCCCAGTTCACATTTGAGGTTAATGTACATGCTTCAGATTTCAAAAACCTAATGAATCACAGCATGACATGGTTTAAAGACTCTATTGCCCTTGTGAACTGGCTCATCTCGTGGTCAAATATCACAATTTCTAAGCTGAGGATGTATAATTCTTATTTTCCTTTCTTTTTTCTTCAAGGACTATTACATACAGTAAAATTGCATAACCAATAAATTTGTAATAAAAAGACAATGTAAAAGCACTTAATCTAAATTTTAAATGACCAATAATTTTCTTTCTAACAAATTTCTAAATGTACCTTAATTTGCTGTCCCCGTATATCATGTGACAGCCATCAGCTAATCATATACTCATATACACATACTATCTGAACTCTTGCACATGATAAATAGATGCTGGTGACTATAAAAGTGTGCATATAAAAAAATAAAAACTGAATCATGAACATTTAACCCCTTAAGGACTGGACATTTCAGACTAAAATTTCCCATAAAGACCAGAGCATTTTTAGCATTTTTTGCCATCACTCCATTTTAATGTAAAAAACTATAATTTTTTTAGTAGATAACATAAGTATTGATCTAGGCCCATTTTGGTATATGTCATGCCACTATTTCACCGCCAAATGCGATCAAATTAAAAAACAAAAAATGTTAACTTTTCCCAAACTTTAGGTTTCTCACTGAAATGATTTACAAACACATTATGTAATCATGGCAGAAATGGTTGCCAAAGCTTCTCTGGGATCTTCTTTGTTCAGAAATAGCAGACATATAGGGCTTTGCCATTGCTTTTTGGTAACTAGACTGCTAAATGCAGCTGTGCACAACACTTTTATTATTCCCAGCAGTGAAGGGGTTAATTGGGTAGCTTGTAAGGTTAATTTTAGCTTTAGTGTAGAGATTACCCTCCCACCTGACACTTCCCAGCCCCTGATCCCTCTCAAACAGCTATCTTCCCTCCCTCAACCCCCCACTTGTCACCACCATCTTAGATACTAGTAGACAGTCTGCCAGTATGCAGTTTTTTTTAAATTAATTTTTGTTTTAGTATTATTTATTTCAGTCTATGGTTACCCCCTACCTTCCCCCTCCATGATCCCTCCCAAAAAGCTCTCTAACCCTCCTCCATCTGCCTTTCCTTTTAAATTGAGGTTTAAACACAAAAATATTTGAAATGAGCTTTCAATAATTAATTTAAACCCACTGAAATAGACATTTATAGTATTTAACATTGAATATAATTTTAAGACCTAAACCTCAAATGCCTAGTTAATACATTTTCCTTCTTTATATAAAAATAATATGGTAGCAAAAAAACACATCTGTGGCAAAGCCATTTACTTTAACCTTTTGAAATATTTGTTGTATTTTGATTGAAACTGGTTAGTATTTAGAAATGACATGCACCACTGCAGTCCCTGTAATGAATATAAATGCTGTGATAGCTAAAAACCGGATTGCCCAGCTAAGTGGAACAATACTATTAAATAATATCAAGGCTGCGAGTATCTGCAATCACAGTTTTTATCCATTGATTTTTAAAACATAAGTCATTTTAGAACTATGCTTGGAAAAATTGGGAATGCTGACATTTCAATTTCAGAGGGTAAAACTATTACACATATAATTCTCTTAACTAAACTGAATAAAGTGCATATAAAATGTTAGCTTTTTAGCGGTCAAGGAAGGATTTAACCCATTTGCCTCAATATTCTGTACGCGTGATAATATTAATAATATAGAAATTAAAGGAACATAATAGTCCAAACCAAAACAGTTTGCAGAGGCTTAGATATAAGATAATCACAGAGGTTAAAAGTATATTAATATAACTGTGTTGGTTATGCAAAACTGGGGAACGGGTAAAAAAGGGATTATCTATCTTTTAAAACAATAAAAATTCTGGTGTAGACTGTCCCTTTTAAAAAAATAAATAAAAAAAATAATATATATATATATATATATATATATATATATATATACATACATACCTAAATACATACACACACATACATATAAACACACAAATACACACACATACACACATACATGCATACACTCAAATAGTGATGTCGCAAACCTAAAATTTTCGGTTCGCGAACGGCGGACTCGAACTTCCGGTATTGTTCGCGAACGAGCGAACCGTGCGAACCGCCATTGAATTCAATAGGCAGGCGAACTTTAAAACCTACAAGGACTCTTTCTGGCCACAATAGTGATGGAAAAGTTGTTTCAAGGGTACTAACACCTGGACTGTTGCATGCTGGAGGGGGATCCCTGGCAAAACTCCCATGGAAAATTACATAGTTGATGCAAAGTCTGCTTTTAAGCCATAATGGGTCTAAATCAACTAACATTCCCAAAGTGGCTGTCTCAAAACATCCCGGACAGAAGATAGATTGATAGTGATAGATAGGATAGATAGATATACATAGATTGATAGTTAGATAGAATCGATAGAAGAGAAATAGATAGATTTGTTAGATATATAATTACCCTAATAAATTCTAATAATCAAACATGCGTTCTTGGACCCAACTAGCTTGTGTTAATTAGTACTTTTCTTAGCACTTTAATCCCTGCCCCCCCCCCCTATCGGGGGAGTTCTATATGGCCTGCCAGATTACCCTGAAAAATTATAATAATAAGACATGTGGTCTGCTACCTATTTTAACAAGGTTGTGTTTTAAGTACTACCATTCTTAGCACTTTAATCTCTGTAACTCCCCCTATTTGGTGAGGTCTATACGGCCTGGATGATTACCCATACAAAATATAATAATAAGACATCTGCTCTTGGTCTGCGACCCATGGTAACTATGTTGTGTTAATTAGTAATGTCCTTCGCATTTTAATAGCTGTTACTCATACTCACCCTATCGGTGGAGGTCTATATGGCCTGCATGATTACCCTTACAAAATATAACAACCAAACATATGCTCTGGGACCCATGGTAAGTAGGTTGTGTTAAGTAGTACTGTTCTTTGCATTTTCATACCTGTTACAACACCAAATGGTGGCAGGTCTATCTGGCCTTCATGATTAGCTGCACCCAAACCCAAAAAAAAGCAGAGTGGTCTTAGACTAACACCCTTGGCTAACTCGGTTGTTTCAATTTGTACTATTCTTAGCACTTTCATCCCTGTAACGGGCGGTCTACATGGCCATCATGATTAGCCGAACAAAATACTACAATCCAACCTTTGCTCAGTCTTCATAGGCCCTTCATTGTCTGTATTTTGATAGTACAGTTCTTATTATTTTTATACTGTTAACAGAAATATGATTGCTGACAACAATTGGCTAGGTGGGCCTGGCTCACAGCAGGCTGCAAGGCAGGAGGAAAGTGCTATTCAATGGCACCAGCAAACTGAGGATTCAAATCACAGCAACTATTACCAAAAATTTTAATTTTTAATTATTAGAATACTGTCACAACAAATATGATTGGTGTAAATATTTTTTACGTAGGCCTGGCACACAGGCTTGGAAGGCTGTAGAAAAGTGCAATTCAAAGGCACGAGCAAACTGAGGATTAAGATCATCAACAATCAAGATTTTTTTAATTTTAATTAGTAACTATACTGTGACAAAAAATTAGGATTGGTGTAAATAGTTGGCAAGACGGCCTGGCACAAAAGGATGGCAGGCAGGAGGTAGATGCAATTCAAGGACACTAGGAGACTGATTACTGACAGTCTAAACAGTGATTATTGACAATTTTTGCAATAATGTTAACAGAAATATGATTGCTGACAACAATTGGCTAGGTGGGCCTGGCTCACAGCAGGCTGCAAGGCTGGAGGAAAGTGCTATTCAATGGCACCAGCAAACTGAGGATTCAAATCACAGCAACTATTACCAAAAATTTTAATTTTTAATTATTAGAATACTGTCACAACAAATATGATTGGTGTAAATATTTTTTTAAGTAGGCCTGGCACACAGGCTTGGAAGGCTGTAGAAAAGTGCAATTCAAAGGCACGAGCAAACTGAGGATTAAGATCAACACTAAAAATTTTTTTTATTTAAATTAATAACTATACTGTCTGACTGTGACAACAATTATGATTGGTGTAAATAGTTGGCTAGACGGCCTGGCACAAAAGGCTGGCAGTGGCAGGCAGGAGGTAAATGAAATTCAATGGCACTAGGAGACTGAATATTTGCAGTCCAAAAAATTATGATTTTTTTTTTTTTAATTACTGTTACAAGAATTGTGATTGGTGCCACTAATTGGCTACTTGGGCCTGGCAGACAGGCTGGCAGATATGAGTCGTGGATGGTAGGTAGGGCAGCAATTTAACACAGTATGCTGTGTAAGTGACAAAAACACAGGACTGATAGAAAATTAAGTTACATTACACTAGCAAAATATTTGAAAATTTTAGATTTTAATATTAAAATTATGTTAAGAAGTGCAATGCACATATGACTCTATGAGTGGTCGCACTGGCTGGCTGCTACGTAGGGCAGCAATTATAACAACAGTATGTTGTGTAAGTCAGATAGACAGTTAGACACAGGCCTGATAGAAAATACAATTAGATTACACTAGCATAATGATTTAAAGACTTTTTTTTGGAAATTTTAAGAAAAAGGTTAAGCACATACATATGAGTCGTGGCTGATAGCCTTGGAAGGGCAGCTATTAAAAACAGTAGGCTCAGTATGTCAGATACAAACACGCCTGATAGAAAATACTATTAGATTACACTAGAAAAATAATTGAAATTATTTTTTTTGGGGGGGGGGGGGTTAAAAAAAAGGTTAAACACATATGAGTCGTGGCTCATAGACTAGGGAGGGCAGCAAGTAAACACAGTAGGCTCTCTATGTCAGCAAAACACACAGGCCGGATAGAAAATTATATTAGATTAAACTAGCAAACAAATTTAAACTTTTTTTTTTTTATATATATTAAAATTAAGGTGAAAGAAAAATAGATATGAGTGCTGGGTTGCTGCCTGGCACAGACCAATTAACCAAAAGACTGAAAAAAAAGAGGTATATTAATGCTGAGTGAGCCTGACAGACACAGGCATGATAGTAAATGTAATTAGATTACACTAGCAAAATATATATATATTTTTTTTTTAATTTAAAATAATGTTATAAACGGATATTAACACTGGTGGCTGCTGGCTGGCACAGAGCAATGAACCAGAGTATATGCTGTGTGACACTGGCCTAATAGAAAATGAAAAAAAATTACACTAGAAAAATAATTATATTTTTGGGTTAGTTAAATTTAAACTAATGTTGTTAGGGAGATATCAGTGGTGGCAGTAGTCACAGCATATGCTGTGAGCCTTAAACACACAGCTGAAAGCCAGGCAAATGCTAATAAAAAAAAAACGGAAAAAAAAAAAACGGCACGAAATATAGCCCTAAAAAGGGCTTTTTGGGGTGCTGTGCTTGCAGCAGAGATGAGTGGAGTCCTTCTGGACTGTAAATACACTAGCCTAGCTATGTTTTTCCTATTAATGTCAGGAGAAAAAACACAACACGTCCTCTCATTAAAAAAGCAAGGTCGTTATGAGTCTAAAATGGCGGATTCCGAGTAGCTGGGAGTGTCTGTGAGGGAGTGTCTGATGTTGATTGGCTCTAATGTGTCAGGCGGCTGTGACATAAAGGGTCAAAGTTTCCACAATGATGACACATAGGGGCGGATCGAACATCGCCATGTGTTTGCCCACAAACGCGAACAAGCTATGTTCGCTGTGAACCGTTCGCGGGCGAACAGTTCGGGACATCACTACACACAAATACACACACATACACACATACATACACACAAATACACACACACATATATATAAACACACAAATACACACACACACATAAACACACATACATATAAACACAAATACACACACATATACACACATACAAACACACACAGACACATACACATACATACATACATATAAACACACAAATACACACACATATACATACACAGACACACACAGAAACATACACACACAGACACACACATATAAACACACAAATACACCCACATATACACACATACATACATACATACACACGCGCATACATATAAATACACACATATACACACATACATACACACACATACATACATATGAACACACAGACACACACACACACAGACACACAGACACACACACACACACAGACATACACACATACATATAAACACACAAATACACACACATATACACACAGACACATACACACACATACATATAAACACACAAATACACACACACATATACACACATACAGACATACATACACACGCACATACATACACACATACATACATACATATAAACACACAAATACACACACATATGCACACATACAGACACATACACACACACATACATATAAACACACAAATACACACACATATACACACATACAGACATACATACACACGCACATACATACACACATACATACATATAAACACACAAATACACACATATATGCACACATACAGACACATACACACACACATACATATAAACACACAAATACACACACATATACACACATACAGACATACATACACACGCACATACATACACACATATATACATATAAACACACAAATACACACACATACAGACACATACACACACACATACATATAAACACACAAATACACACACATATACACACATACAGACATACATACACACACATACATATAAACACACAAATACACACACATATGCACACATACAGACACATACACACACACAGACACATACACACACATACATATAAACACACAAATACACACACATATACACACATACAGACATACATACACACACATACATATAAACACACAAATACACACACATATGCACACATACAGACACACACAGAAACATACACACACAGACACACACATATAAACACACAAATACACCCACATATACACACATACAGACATACATACATACACACGCGCATACATATAAATACACACATATACACACATACATACACACACATACATACATATGAACACACAGACACACACACACACACACAGACACACAGACACACACACACAGACATACACACATACATATAAACACACAAATACACACACATATACACACAGACACATACACACACATACATATAAACACACAAATACACACACACATATACACACATACAGACATACATACACACGCACATACATACACACATACATACATATAAACACACAAATACACACACATATGCACACATACAGACACATACACACACACATACATATAAACACACAAATACACACACATATACACACATACAGACATACATACACACGCACATACATACAAACATACATACATACATATAAACACACAAATACACACATATATGCACACATACAGACACATACACACACACATACATATAAACACACAAATACACACACATATACACACATACAGACATACATACACACGCACATACATACACACATATATACATATAAACACACAAATACACACACATATGCACACATACACACACACATACATATAAACACACAAATACACACACATATACACACATACAGACATACATACACACACATACATATAAACACACAAATACACACACATATGCACACATACAGACACACACAGACACATACACACACACAGACACATACACACACATACATATAAACACACAAATACACACACATATATACACATACAGACATACATACACACACATACATATAAACACACAATTATGCACACATATACACACATACAGACATACATATACACACATACATATAAACACACAAATATGCACACATATACACACATACAGACATACATACACAGTAGGAATTAGCAAAAATACTTCAAGTAAAATCTATTACTGTTTGAATGGTATATGCACATGCTACTTCTGCTGTGTGCACCATCATACAAACATGAGAGCCACCGTTGGCTTACATGACACAAATTGAGTCATCATTTATACTATATATACCATCCTTGGCTGTCCTACCAAATGCACTATTTGGATAAAGATGTATCAGATAGAATTAAAAAAAAGATAGGGCTAGATTATGAGTGGAGCAGTAGTTTGCGCTCGTGTTCGAGCATTAAAACTGATAGAAGTAATTTTTTACGTTTGGAGATTCGCGCTTATATTACGAGTTGAAAGTAAAAAGTTTGCACTCTTGAATTCGCAACGTCACATTAACATAGACTTTAAAGGGACACTGAATCCAATTTTTTTCTTTCGTGATTCAGATAGAGCATTCAATTTTAAGCAACTTTCTAATTTACTCCTATTATCAATTTTTTTTCGTTCTCTTGCTATCTTTATTTTAAAAGCAGGAATGTAAATCTTAGCAGCCAGCCCATTTTAGTTTCAGCACCATGGATCTACTTGACTGAAAAGGGCAACAATGCACTTATATATATGTCTATATATGTATTTAGGTGTTTATGTATTTACAGACATATATATATATACACACATAAATACACATATAAATACATATGTACACACACACATATATATATATATATATATATATATATATATACTGTATATATATTGGAATTATTGAAACAAAGAAGCGCTTTATTATATTTGGGTATCCCTCAGTATCCTTATGTATAACTAAAAAGAAACTCCATGTATGTATATATATGTAAATGTGGGGCTGGTTACAAATCAGCAATATACTCTAAATGATTAGAGGCAATAGAAGATCAGTCTTATGAGTGAACATAAGATCGATATTATCAAAAAAATCAGGCTAAGTGAATATTATACTTTGATGTAACACAACATGAGAACTAGCGCTTCGAAGGGCGTAAGTCACGCAGCGATGGGCAGCAAATGTAAATATGTATGTATATGATTATTATTTAGTACATATATATTTATGTGTTAATATGTATATTTACACATATTAACACATAAATATATATGTATATAAGCATATACATACATATTTACTGGGAGCACACAGTTCTTATAGACTGCAATGTAAAGGCACTTTTCAGTGCAGGTTTTTTTTTTTTTTGATGCTACATTTGAAAAAAAAAATTAAGTTTGGGGGCATTTATAAAATTAACTAGATATCTAATCTCTGGTTAATTTTATAAGCACTAATTGCTACTGCAAGGTCGAGGTAGCTATAACCAGCCACTTGGCTGGTTATTTATCACGCAGCTGCAAACGGCGTATTTGCCCGTTTGCAGGCTCATGATAAATTAGCGCTCCACTTGTAATCTAGCCCTAAATATTAATGATTTAGATAAAGAATGCAATTTAATTTGTACAATAAAAAATAAATCAAATTTACTTCTATTATTTTGTCTTGAGCACTATACACATAAAGTTGTTACAAACATTGTTGCAAGCATAATCTTGTGCATGTCATTGAGCTGACCTCGGAATGTTTTTATGAAAAGTTTTAATAAAAGATACCAAATAAACAAGGTAAAAAAAAATATAACAGAAGTATTTTTTTTTAACTGCACTGTTTATCTCCATCACAAAATTTTAAAATTGCCTTCCATTCCCCTTAAAGACATAATACAATTTTAGACAAATTTCAATGTATGATATTTTTCAAACATCTACTGGAATAAAAATATCACATTTCAAAGTGTGTTCCCGTGTTTGAAGGCCGCCTCTTATCTGAATGCATTTTGACAGTTTTTCACCACAAGAGGGTGTTAGTTCATGTGTGCCACGTGTTTCATATAGATAACATTGCACTCACGCCTGAGGAGTTACCTAGGAGTCAGTACTGATTGGCTAAAATTAAAGTCTGTCAAAAGAACTGAAATAAGGGGGCAGTCTGCAAAAGCTTAGATACAAGGTAATCACAGAGGAAAAAAGTCTATTAATATTACTGTGTTGGTTATACAAAACTGGGGGAATGGGTAATAAAGGGATTATCCATCTTTTTAAACAATAACAATTCAGGGGTAGATTGTCCCTTTAACTCAATTTTAAAAATGTTATATAAACTATGCAAATATATGTAGAAACATTTAAAACATATACATTTACATACATCAATTCCAGGGCAACAAGCTAGAGGGGAACAGGGGCTGGCTCAGTGCAGTAACATTGAGAGAGGGGTGGATGACCTTAAAAAGATGATCCATTTAGAAGTTGAGCCAGAAAATAATTATGGTAGATTCATAAGACCCAGACAGAAAATGTTGCCTCAGCAGCAAAACCTCTCTCTAAATAGGCTGCTCGATTAAGCCTTAGAGCTAATATCTATCTATCTAAGATGTATCTGGGATAGCTTGTCAATAAAATGATTCAATCCATGTTTTCTAAGGTTCTGGTGGCTCTGACAGCATTTCATTTCCTTCCAACCCTGAGAGATGACATAGTTTGTAGAAGACCTTTAATACAAGGAAAACATTTAGAAAACGACAAGTGCAAAAGCTACTTATGAGACCTGCAAACCATTCTACTTAATTAATATGCAAATGGTTTGTGATCATTAGATGAAGTACTATTGACAAATATATCCTGCATTATTTATCTCTCTGAAAGATTTTAGTTGATTGAATCCAATAAAGGATTGTTGATGTGCCAATGCCTTTGTCAGTCATGTTTATGATACCTTTGTCTTAGCTCGTATTAGTAGCATGTGTGCCGAGTTATTAAAGAGCTTTTATCTGTTTATTTTTTTGTTTAAGAAAACAAAATTAGCAGCATTGCATAGCCATGAACGGTCACATAAAATGAACACATTAGTAATAATTTATATACTTAACAATGCTAGCCCTTTTGCAATACTTTTTGTTTTTTTGGTGTATTACAAAAAAGTAACTTCAGTAGAAATAAACAATTCAGGTTAATTGTGCAATTTAAAAATACATTTCAAAGTACAAAGTAACCTTGCACAGAAACAATAGATATAATTGAATGTATATCTGAGTGCACAATTAAAGGGTAATAAAACCCATTTTTTTTTCTTTCATTATTTAGAAAGAGCATGCAATTTTAAACAACTTTCTAATTTACTTCTATTATCTAATTTGCTTCATTCTCTTGATATTCTTTGCGGGAAAGCATACCTAGATATGCTCAGTAGCTGCTGATTGGTAGATGCACATAGATGCCTTGGGTGATTGGCTCACCCATGTGCATTGCTATTTCTTCAACAAAAGATATCTAAAGAATGAAGCAAATTAGATAATAAAGTAAATTGGAATGCTATTTTAAATTTTATTCTCTTCCTAAGTCATGAAAGAAAATGTTTGGGTTTAGTGTCCCTTTAAAGGGACGCTAAACTCACATTTTTTTCTTTCATGATTCAGATAGAGCAGGCAATTTTAAGCAACTTTATAATTTACTCCTATTATCAATTTTTCTTCGTTCTCTTGCTATCTTTATTTAAAAAGCAGGAATGTGATGCATAGGAGCTGGCCCATTTTTGGTTGAGAACTTGGGTTATGCTTGCTTATTGGTGGGTAAATAAAAGCCTCCAATAAGCAAGCACTATCCATGGTGCGGAAACTAAAATGGGCTGGCTGCTAAGATTTACATTCCTGCTTTTAAAATAAAGATAGCAAGAGAATGAAAAAAAAATGATAATAGGAGTAAATTAGAAAGTTGCTCAAAATGTCATGCTCTATCTGAATCATGAAAGAAAAAAAATGGGTTCAGTGTCCCTTTAATATCTGCTGCATAAATTATGTGATTGTTTACACTTTTGGACAAAATAATACATTTAAAAAAAATATATATGAATATCATTTTAACCCTTCACTACTGGCAATTTTAGATAATAACTTGCCAAAAACACTGGATAATTTTTAGCATTTTTGATATCACCCCATTTAAACAGAAATTTAAATTTTCCTGTCAAAACTATATATATGTTTTAAAGGGATATAAAACCCAAAAATGTTATTTCATGATTTAGATAGAGAATACAATTTTAAAAAACTTTTCAATGTACTTCTATTATTTAATTTGCTTCCTTCTCTTGTTATCCTTTGCTGAAAGGTTTATCTAGGAAAACTCAGTAACAGCAAATAACATGTTCTAGCTGCTGATTGGTGGCTGCATATATATATATATATATATATATATATATATATATATATATATATATATATACCATTTGTCATTGGCTCGCCCATGTGTTCAGTCAGAAATCGGTAGTGCATTGTTGCTCCTTCAACAAAGCATATCAACAGAATGAAGCATAATTGATAATAGAAGTAAACTGGAAAGTTATTTAACATTGTATGCTCTACCTAAATCACGAAAGAAAAAAATTGGGTTTCATGTCCCTTTAAGTAGACAACACAAGGTATTGATCTAGGCCCATTTTGGTACATTTCATGTCACCATTTCACCGTCAAATGCGATCATATACTTTTTTTTATTTTTTTCACAAACTTTGGGTTTCTTGCTGAAATTATTTACATACATGCCACAAATGATTTGTCATTGGTTTTGGTAATTAGAATGCTGCTAATTGCAGTTGCACACCACACTTCTATTATCCTGGCAGTGAAGGGGTTAATCGGGTAGCTTGTAAGGTTAATTTTAGCTGTAGTGTAGAGATTACCCTCCCACCTGCCACCTCCCACTACCTGATCTCACCCAAAAAGCTCTCTTCCCTCTCTCACCTACCACTGGTCACCACCATCTTAGGTACTTATTAAATATATATATATATATATATATATATATATATATATATATATATATATATATATATATATATATAATTTAATTTTTTTCTAGTGGCCATCTTTAGTACTGGCAGCTGTGTAACACATTTTTATTTTATTTTTCTGCAGTGTATCCCTCACTCTCTCTAATTTTTTTTCTACAGTGTAGGGCCCATCCCACTCCCTCCCATTCCCTCCCCCTCCCTCCTCCCTCCCCCTCTGCCGCTGGGCCGCCCACCCAGCTCCTGCTTTCCCTCCAACACTTCCGCCGGCCCCAGCAGATGATCTTTACAGACAGTGACACACCCGATCCTCGTCTTGCCAGAGCCGTGGCCGCGCTAACAGCAGGCTAACTCTAAAGCAGGTTCTGGGAGCCAAGCGCGCTAAGCCTCCTGTTAGCATGGCCGGGGCTCTGGCAAGAATAGGATCAGGTTATCTCGCTCTTTAGAGCACATTAAGGTAAGTATCAACCCCTTTGAAAAATAAATAAATGAAAGCAATGAATACTGTCAATTTTATCCAAATTTAGAGGATATCCAAAAGAGATTGTTACCAGGAGTATTGAGGAGTTAGATAAAAAACAATATCAAAAACAACATAAACAAAGTATAATAAAGAATGGTCAAAATAGACTAGTCTTCTCTAAGGAATACAGCAATTTGAGTAATGATGTCTTCAGAATAGTAAGGAAATATTTGCATTTATTGTCAAAGTATAATCCAGAAGTTGAATCTTTTAAATTACCCCCTATGCCTTCATATAGAAGGGCTCCAAAAAGGGAGCGTACAGGCATATTTACCGCCACTGCAACCCTCAATACCAGCGGTGCTTACGGATGCGGTCAGCTTCAAAAACGTGCTTGTGCACGATATCCCCATAGGAAACAATGGGGCAGTTTGAGCTGAAAAAAAACCTAACACCTGCAAAAAAGCAGCGTTCAGCTCCTAACGCAGCCCCATTGTTTCCTATGGGGAAACACTTCCTAAGTCTGCACCTAACACCCTAATATGTACCCCGAGTCTAAACACCCCTAACCTTACACTTATTAACCCCTAATCTGCCGCCCCGCTATCGCTGACCCCTGCATATTATTTTTAACCCCTAATCTGCTGCTCTGTACACCGCCGCAACCTACGTTATCCCTATGTACCCCTAATCTGCTGCCCCTAACACCACCGACCACTATATTATATTTATTAACCCATAATCTGCCGCCCCCAACGTCGCCGCCACCTACCTACAATTATTAACCCCTAATCTGCCGACCGGACCTCACCGCTACTCTAATAAATGTATTAACCCCTAAAGCTAAGTCTAACCCTAACCCTAACACCCCCCTAAATTAAATTTAATTTTATTCTAACTAAATAAAATAAATCTTATTAAATAAATTATTCCTATTTAAAGCTAAATACTTACCTGTAAAAAAAAACCCTAATATAGCTACAATATAAATAATAATTATATTATAGCTATTTTAGGATTTATATTTATTTTACAGGCAACTTTGTATTTATTTTAACTAGGTACAATAGCTATTAAATAGTTATTAACTATTTAATAGCTACCTAGTTAAAATAATTACAAAATTACCTGTAAAATAAATCCTAACCTAAGTTACAATTAAACCTAACACTACACTATCAATAAATTAATTAAATAAACTATCTACAATTATCTACAATTAAATCAACTAAACTAAATTACAAAAACAAACAAACACTAAATTACAAAAAAAACAAAACACTAAATTACAAAAAATAAAAAAAGATTACAAGAATTTTAAACTAATAACACCTACTCTAAGCCCCCTAAAAAAATAACAAAGCCCCCCAAAATAAAAAAAATGCCCTACCCTATTCTAAAATAAAAATTGTAAAGCTCTTTTACCTTACCAGCCCTTAAAAGGGCCTTTTGCGGGGCATGCCCCAAAGAAAACAGCTCTTTTGCATTTAAATAAACATACAATACCCACCCCAACATTACAACCCACCACCCACATACCCCTAATCTAACCCAAACACCCCTTAAAAAAACTAACACTAAGCCCCTGAAGATCTTCCTACCTTATCTTCACCACGCCGGGTATCACCGATCCGTCCAGAAGAGGCTCCGAAGTCTTCCTCCTATCTGGCAAGAAGAGGTCCAGAAGAGGGTCCAAAGTCTTCCTCCTATCGGGCAAGAAGAGGACATCCGGACCGGAAAACATTTTCATTCAAGCGGCATCTTCAATCTTCTTCCATCCGGCGCGGAGCAGGACCATCTTGAAGCAGCCGACACGGATCCATCCTCTTCTAACGACGTCCTAAGTCCGAATGAAGGTTCCTTTAAGGGACGTCATCCAAGATGGCGTCCCTCAAATTCCGATTGGCTGATAGGATTCTATCAGCCAATCGGAATTAAGGTAGGAAAAATCTGATTGGCTGATTGAATCAGCCAATCAGATTCAAGTTCAATCGGATTGGCTGATCCAATCAGCCAATCAGATTGAGCTCACATTCTATTGGCTGTTCCGATCAGCCAATAGAATATGAGCTCAATCTGATTGGCTGATTGGATCAGCCAATCGGATTGAACTTGAATCTGATTGGCTGATTCAATCAGCCAATCAGATTTTTCCTACCTTAATTCCGATTGGCTGATAGAATCCTATCAGCCAATCGGAATTCGAGGGACGCCATCTTGGATGACGTCCCTTAAAGGAACCTTCATTCGGACTTAGGACGTCATTAGAAGAGGATGGATCCGCGTTGGCTGCTTCAAGATGGTCCCGCTCCACGCCGGATGGAAGAAGATAGAAGATGCTGCTTGGATGAAGATGTTTTCCGGTCCGGATGTCCTCTTCTTGCTGGATAGGAGGAAGACTTTGGACCCTCTTCTAGACCTCTTCTTGCCGGATAGGAGGAAGACTTCGGAGCCTCTTCTGGATGGATCGGTGATACCCAGCATGGTGAAGATAAGGTAGGAAGATCTTCAGGGGCTTAGTGTTAGGTTTTTTAAGGGGTGTTTGGGTTAGATTAGGGGTATTTGGGTGGTGGGTTGTAATGTTGGGGGGGTATTGTATGTTTATTTAAATGCAAAAGAGCTGTTTTCTTTGGGGCATGCCCCGCAAAAAGGCCCTTTTAAGGGCTGGTAAGGTAAAAGAGCTTTACAATTTTTATTTTAGAATAGGGTAGGGCATTTTTCTTATTTTGGGGGGCTTTGTTATTTTTTTAGGGGGCTTAGAGTAGGTGTAATTAGTTTAAAATTCTTGTAATCTTTTTTTATTTTTTGTAATTTAGTGTTTGTTTTTTTTGTAATTTAGTGTTTGTTTTTTTGTAATTTAGTTTAGTTGATTTAATTGTAGATAATTGTAGACTTAGGTTAGGATTTATTTTATAGGTAATTTTGTAATTATTTTAACTAGGTAACTATTAAATAGTTATTAACTATTTAATAGCTATTGTACCTGGTTAAAATAAATACAAAGTTGCCTGTAAAATAAATATAAATCCTAAAATAGCTACAATATAATTATTATTTATATTGTAGCTATATTAGGGTTTATTTAACAGGTAAGTATTTAGCTTTAAATAGGAATAATTTATTTAATAAGAATTATTTTATTTCGTTAGAATAAAATTATATTTAACTTAGGGGGGTGTTAGTGTTAGGGTAAGACTTAGCTTTAGGGGTTAATACATTTATTATAGTAGCGGTGAGGTCCGGTCGGCAGATTAGGGGTTAATAATTGTAGGTAGGTGGCGGCGACATTGGGGGGGCAGATTAGGGGGTAATAAATATTATGTAGGGGTCGGCGATGTTAGGGTCAGCAGATTAGGGGTACATAGGGATAATGTAGGTTGCGGCGGTGTGCCGTCGGCAGATTAGGGGTTAAAAAAATTTAATAGAGTGGCGGCGATGTGGGGGGGGCCTCGGTTTAGGGGTACATAGGTAGTTTATGGGTGTTAGTGTACTTTAGAGCACAGTAGTTAAGAGCTTTATGAACCGGCGTTAGCCTAGAAAGCTCTTAACTCCTGGCTTTTTCCTGCGGCTGGAGTCTTGTCGTTAGATTTCTAACGCTCACTTCAGCCAAGACTCTAAATTCCGGTGTTAGAAAGATCCCATTGAAAAGATAGGATACGCAATTGGCGTAGGGGGATCTGCGGTATGGAAAAGTCGCGGCTGGAAAGTGAGCGTTAGACCCTTTCCTGACTGACTCTAAATACCAGTGTGCGGTAAAAACCAGAGTTAGGACCCCCTAACACTGGTTTGGACGGCTAATGCAGAACTCTAAATCTAGGCGCATATTTGTAGTGTTTTACAATTAAATAATAACAATTGCAATATTTATTTTTATCCTACGCCTAAAAAACATCTATTGTCCCCAAAACCCTCACATCCCACAAAGTAATGTAGTGTGCTGTGTATGTGTGATCCTTAGTTTACAGTGATCCTTTCACCTGTGGTTAGTTGCTCATGGTGAATGCCTGTATCATTGTAATATAAAATCCTTGATCCTTCAGGCTGCCCAGATAGCCTTTGAGGTTGAGCATGAAACTTTATTTATAGAAGTAATAATTTGTATACTTTTTCCTTATGACTTGCTAGAGTTGAGTCAATGATGCAGTGATTATAACAGCCTACAAAACCAAAGTATAAGAGATACAGACTTGGGAATGCTAAAAATGTTACCATTTTTATGTTTTAATAAATATTACTATATTGACATTTGGGGCCAATTGGGGGACTTTTAGAAAATTAACCAGATATCTGGCTAATTGGTCCGTGAGCTCGGGCTCGATAAATTAATGCTCAACTTGTAATCTATCCCACAATTGGATATATAGGAAAAAGTGTGTTGTTATTCAGATGAAAATATTTTTTACAATATCTTGCCACACAGCCAGAAACACTGCACTAGACAAACAGTATAATTGAATAACAATAAATGATTATTTTTTATAGAGCACAAGAGTAGGAAGACATTATGCCATATAAGAACCCTGCATTAAACATGCATTAGCATAGGCCAAAATACTCCCCATAATATATATATATAACATGTATAGCATTAAAGGACACTCAAGTCAAAATTAAACGTTCATGATTCAGACAGTGCATGTAATTTTAAACAACTTTCCAATTAACTTTTTTTGTAATTAAAGTTTTTATTGAAGTTTTATGAACATATACATTGATCAGCAGTAATAATTAATAGAGAAAGATGATACATATCTCAACCTTTTAGACATCATGGAGTTAGAGGTCCATATGATTCAGATCTCTCCATACTTAATATTAGAGATACAAAAAACAGAAGACAGCATGTTATAATACTAAAAACAACACGAAAGCATAAGACAACGTCTTATTTAAATGGCATATTTTTCTTGGAGGATTCTGTTAGTGAGTTGAGAAGAGTAGAAAGAAAAAGAGAAGAAGAAGAGATAGAGAGGAACAGAAGTAGAGGTAGTAACCAGTCTAATACAGGGGATGGTTAAGGATAGGGAAGGGGAAAGAAATAATAAAAAAAAAGGGGGGGGATAAATTATCTGCATGTACTATGGTGCTGCGGGAGGGATCATTTCTGGTCAGTTTGTTAATACGTTTTGTGAAATAATTGTATCCCAATAAAGTTTAACATTATGAAACAGGACTATTCTGTTTGTTTTGAAATAGGAATATTCTTCTAGGAATAGCAATTCTTGAGTTTAAGTTTTCCATTAAGCCATAGTCATAGTGGAAATTAGTGCAGATTTCTATTTTTTAGCAGTTAGGAACTTTGCCCCATTTACTTTCCAATTTACTTTTAACAGCAGATTTTCTTTGTTGTCTTGGTATTCTTTGTTGAAAGCTAAACCTAGGTAGGCTCATATGCAAATTTTCTAAGCGTTTGCAAGCCGCCTCTTATATGAGTGATATTTTTCACAGTTAGGCAGTGCCAGTTCATGTGTGCTATACAGATAGCATTGTGCTCACTCCTGTGGAGTTATTTATGAGTCAGTACTGATTGGCTAAAATGCAAGTCTGTCAAAAGAACTAAGGGACAGTGTGCAGAGGCATAGATACAAGGTAATCATAGAGGTAAAAAGTATATTAATATAACCGTGTTGGTTGTGCAAAACTGGGGAATGGGTAATAAAGATCTTGTGAACTGCTTGTGCAATGCCGCCCCCTGCAGATTCGCGGTCAATCAGATGCTAGCAGGGGGTGTCAATCAGCCCGATCGATCGTATAGGATTCGGCGGATTGATGTCCGCAGCCTCAGAGCAGGCGGACAAGTTATGGAGCAGCGGTCTTTAGACTGCTGCTTCATAACTGCTGTTTCTGGCGAGCCTGAAGCCGTTCGGAGCTTGATAATTCGGCCCCATTATATATCTTTTTAAACAATAACAATCTGGAGTAGATTGTCCCTTTAAGGAAGGTTTGGAAAATATGATGAAAAGTTGCAATATTATGTTGTCATCAATAAATGTTGTAATGATTTCTTGTTTGGTAGCAGCCTGTTAGATGAAAAAATATTTATTTACTTAGTAATAAGCTTCCAATAATTCAAAGCAAGATCACAACCTTAAAAGGTGGAAACAGATTGGGGACAGTTACAAAACTTTATTTTAGCTCTGAAAGGTTTGTTCTAATAGTAATTTTAATGGAAGATCATTGTCTTCATATTATCATGAGAGATTGTAGGAATTAGTTGTTTAAGTTTATGCACAAAAGTTCTGTATTTCCAAGAATGAGTAAGATCTTTACAAAAGCTATAGTGGAAATCCAATAACTCCAAATCAGAAATATTGGTATAGCCTTTACAACAGAAAGATGAGCAAAAAGGTAACCCCTTTGCCTGTATATATTATATTATCTCAGGGCATTTTGACAGTTTTTTTTATAGCTAGACAGTGCTAGTTCATGAGTGCCATATAGATAACATTGTGCTCACTCCCGTGGAATTACCTAGGAGCCAACACTGATTGGCAAAAATGCAAGTCTGTCAAAAGAACTGAAATAAAGGTCTAGGATTAGATACATAGATAGTCATAGAAGTAAAAAGTAAAACTGGGGAATGTGCAATAAAGGGAGTATCTATCTTTTTAAACGACACAAATTCTGGAGTAGACTGTCCTTTTAAGAAAGTAACAAAACAAGAGGTTTGCTAGCAATGGCTTCTGTTTCTGAAAGTAATTTACAGTAACAAAGTAGGTGTGAATGAGAGAGTAGGGACTTTATAGTTTATACAGAGTATTCCATAGCAACAGTTGTCCTTAAAGCTGCAATAGCAAGTCTATATACAGGACATACCTTAAAGGTGTAACATCAAGTTTTTTTGAAGCCTAACATAATCCTCCCCTCAAAAAGCTACCTCCTGAAGCTGCCATTTAGGCTTGAGGGGATGGCATTGATGGAATTGTGTAGTAAGTCAAGGATAGTGAGCCAAAATAAAGTCTTCCTAGGTATCCTCTTCTGAAGTGTTTCCTTTAAATCTAATACATTTGATGTTCTCTTTTCATAATCTGAGAGTAATGGATTTTGGACACCTCATATTCTTCATCGCCATGACATATGACAGGATTAGAGGAAGTACCACCTATACTTCAGTATTATCTGATACATACAGTTTTAACAGATGAAAGTGAAATACCAAATACATTTCCCAAGTGGGTAGAGCAAGTACAAAAGCAACATTGTTTATTTTACAAACTATGGGGAATGGTCCTGAAAATCTCTCTGATAATTTTTTAGAAGGTCTGTTAATTTCAGGTTTGTAGTAGATAAACCTTATCTCCTATGGAATAGTTAGGTGGTGCTTGGTGTGAGGAGTCATAGTATTCCTTGGATCATTTTTGAGCTTTATAAATAGTTTGTTAGAGTGTCTTGAAGTTCTGTGATAGATTATCCAGTCTGTCTTTCAGTTCTGGTAAAGAGGGTTCTGGACAAGAAATAGGAAAACATCTTGGATGGTAATTATAAGTAGAAAAGAAAGGGCTTTGTAAGGTTGTGTAATGTTTGGAGTTATTGGATACTGATTTTGTTAATAGAAGAAGTAGATTCCATTCATTTTGTAAGTGCTAAATACTGTACTGTTTTAAAGTCTGATTTAGTGTTTTTGCTCGCCAATTTGTTTGAGGATGGAAAACGGTTTATAAGTTGTGTTGTATTTTTAGATATGCGCAGAGAGCTTTCCAAAAATCAGATGTTGAGTACCATTGTTTGAGATGATTTCATCAGGTAGTCCGTGCAGCCTTACAATTTTACAGATAAAGACCTCAGCAGTTTTAGATGCTGAGGGTAAACCTGTTAATGGGATAAAGTGTGTCATTTTAGTAAGTTGGTCAAAAACTCAGAATAGTGGTTTATTGGTCTGATAGAGGCAGTTTAACAATGAAATCTATTGAGTTTGACTTCCAAGGTAATTCTGGTGTTGGAATCTTACAAAGGAACCATGGGCTAGATGACTGGAGAGCAATTGTTACAGGGAGAAGCTGTAACGATTACCTGAGAGCAGCTGAGCAGGAATCAACTTGCAGGTAATAACATTCTCTTGTGTACACCTCTACTATGGAACCTGAGATGAGACAGGTCTATTGTAGAGGAAGTAGGTACAGGACTGGTAGTAGTTTTCCAATGCCAAGCCGAGGTCAGAGCCAAAGAGACAGCCAACACCAGTTGAAACACAGAAGGACAAAACACCAGACAATGTCACAAGGATAGCCAGAGATGAAAATCCAGAGATCAGTCCCATCATGCATCAAACTGTTGGGGTCAGGCAGCGTGTAATCAAGATTCAGGCCAAAGTCAAACCAGATTTCAGTCCAATATTATATATTTATTATAAAGGTAAATCATTCAAATATTGTCAAAACGAAGCTCCAAGCCAACCTCACAATATTTCCTGATGCACCAATACAAATTCCATTCTATTTTTATTTCAGCTTGTGTGTTTCATTGTGTGCCAGACTCAGTATGTGTGAGTGACAGTGTGTGTGTTTCAGTGGCAACTTTATATCTCACTACCACAGAGTCAACCGGGTGAGCACTTGATACGGAGGAGAAGGCAGTGACTCCCTTTATGTGGCAAAGAACTGCTTGGAGCATAGGAGACAAGCTTTAACAACAAGTCGGGCGGCTTGTGGAATAACATCCCCAGAAGCGCTACAACCACTGACATTGGGCTGCAACATGATTCAGAGCAGTACTTACCTTATCGGCAGGCTTTCACTCTCTCGATTGCACATGTGAGAACCCAAGTTTGTGGCTACCGGTGTGACATAGTGTTTATCGGTCGCTGGAAAGTGCGGAAGGCTGCTGGAGGGCCTAGGAGGTGTCTGGCGCGAATCGTCATATTGGATCGGAAACTAAGTGCGCAGTGAAATACACGCTTGCTTAGAGCCTCTGCTAACAGATCCAGCAGTTCTATGAATCCATGTGTTTGGGGTCTTACCTTATCCACTACGGCAAATAGTGACTGCTATCTTACAGACACTTAAGTCTTACACTTGCAGAGCTCATTATTTTACTACAGTTCCTACTGTGCCCAGATAAAGATGACATCATATCTATGAGGTAAATTTCAGACCAAGCCTTTAAGGTGTTGCCTAAGCCCTATAAACAGCCTAGGTAATAAATAAACAGGGATTAGAACAGGGTTAGACCTCACCTCTTTATTCCAGCCTCATCGGGCAGTACCATTCACCCCTAGATTGTCTAAATTTCTGTTCATTCAAAAATGGGCACCAATAGCTTTGCATAAGAAGCTTATACCATTATACAACACTCATACTATCTTTTGGTCTCCTGGGACTCCCTGAATTCAACGCAGGCCTTGATTAGGAAAACTAAACCTCAGAAGCATTTTAGGGCTGTGACAAGTTGAAACTTACTAACCCTCTCCATTTCCTGCTGTCTCTAGGGTTGGTGGATCATATCCCTCTAACATTTTCCCGGCTTGGTCTAGTGAAGAGATTTGTCCCTGGGGGTAGGGAGAATCAGTCTGCTAATAACATCTCACAGGGTGGCCTTTAGGAAAGCTTTTGTTCACCTTCCTCTTTGCAAGGTAACTTAAGTACTCTTTCTGAAGATGAACCCTATTGAATAAATGTGACCTAGGGGGTCAAAGGGGAGAACATCGTATAAAGGTCCAGAGGTAACATTAGATTCACAAAATTCCTCTTGGACACTTTGTTAATCAGGGTTCAGTTCTTGTCAGATCCCTAATTACAATGGCACATTCTAATAAAAAGAAACAGAGGCAAATGGATAGTCCTAAGAGGACGGTAGCCGACCATTTCCATAGTAAAGCTCTACTGGACAGAGATTGCTCAGATGAAGAGTCAAGAGACTCATTGCTTAGCTTTGAAGATTATACAGAAAATGCACTCCTGGGTCGTCAAGACATGCTGATAGCGATAATTCCGTGATGGAGTCCATCAAAGCCCTCTCCTCCAAAATGGACACTCATTATGCTTCACTAAAAAGTGAAATTAAAAGTTCTGTATCTGAGTTAAAAAGAGGAAAAGAGGTTCCCCTCCTTGCCCTGTCGTTGGACGCAGAGAAAGCCTTCGACAGGGTGAGGTGGGATTACCTGCGGGAAACTTTGGAGGTGTTCCAGATACCTAGAGCATTTATGGTAGTAGTTCAGGCTTTGTATTTACTTCCCACTGCTAGAGTTAGCAGTATGGGCTTCATGTCAGACGAGTTTACAATAGCAAATGGTACTCAACAGGGATGCCCCTTCTCGCCGTTGCTATTCGCGCTAGCTGTAGAACCCTTAGCACAAGCAATTAGGAAGGCAGATAATATTAAAGGGATAGAGATTGGTAAATCCCAACATAAAATCGCTTTGTTCGCGGATGACATCACACTATTACTAACATCCCCTAGAACATCATTACCAGCAGAAATGAATCGCTTAAAAAGTTTTGGTGATATTAGTTATTACAAATTGAATGTAGCTAAGACAGAAGGCTTGCATTTGAATATCTTGAATGAAGATCTGGGGTATTTCCAAAGTAGATACAAATTTAACTGGTCTAATGATTTTATTAAACATTTAGGTGTTTTTCTAGGCCCAGATACCTCTTCAGTAATAGTTAAATCTTTTCAGATAGACTTCCTGAGATTCAAACACTATTAGACTCGTGGGAGTTTGCTGAAATATCATGGACATGTAGAATTGCTGCCATTAACAAGTCCTTTCTCCCAAAGATCACTTACTTGTTTAGAAGCATCCCAGTTCAGGTTCCTAGAACTATACTTAACAAATTACAAGGTATGATTACACTGTATATTTGGAAAGGTAAAAAAAACACACTTCTAGACATATACTCCAGAAATCAATCAGAAAAGGAGGACTGGCCCTCTCAAATCTGATTCTTTACCACGATGCAGCACACCTTTCTCACATTTAAGCTTGGGACAACATCACAAATCCCCCAAGGTGGTAAGATGTAGAATTGTTTTTTATACCTTGTACTATACAGTTACCGGATCTGATCTGGGTTCCATCTCATTACAGAAAGTGTATAGGAATTGATCACCCTATGCTGCTAGATAATTTTAACTTTTGGGAAAAAATTAAACATATTTATAATGTAGCTCCTCATCCTTCACCGATTCATTCTGTTCGGAGCATAATAAGTTGCATGCAGGAAACTCACAGCTCTTTTTGGGATAGTGTGAGCTCCCTGCGGGTCAGGGACCTTTATTATAATGGCGGATAGTTGCGCCATTGAATAAATGTGACCTAGGGGGTCAAAGGGGAGAACATCGTATAAAAGTGCAGAGGTAACATTAGATTCACAACATTCCTCTTGGACACTTTGAAAATCAGGGTTCAGTTCTTGTCAGATCCCTAATTACAATGGCACATGCTAATAAAAAAAAAACAGAGGCAAATGGATTGTCCTAAGAGGAGGTAGCCGACCATTTCCATAGTAAAGCTCTACTGGACAGAGATTGCTCAGATGAAGAGTCAAGAGACTCATTGCTTAGCTTTAAAGATCATACAGAAAATGGCACTCCTGGGTCCTCAAGACATGCTGATAGCAATAATTCTGTGATGGAGTCCATCAAAGCCCTCTCCTCCAAAATGGACACTCATTATGCTTCACTAAAAAGTGAAATTAAAAGTTCTGTATCTGAGTTAAAAAGAGACATCAATGCTCTTGGTGAAAGGACAGAATCAATAGAAAGGAGACAGGAAGACTTATTTGTAGATCATGCTAATCTGTTATCCTATTCACAAAGCTTGTCTGAGCAGATAGCGGATAGAGTACGAGGGATTCCAGAAGAAGTTACAACGACGAAACTTCCTTCCTTCCTTTTTATTGGGTCTTTTCAAGGTGCTTTTGAAGACCTTTCAAGATACAGAATCTTTAAAAGATAGAGCGCATAGAGCACTCAGACCAAAAAGTGTCTCTTCTGATCAACTAAGGAACATGATCATTCAATTACATTACTTTACCTTCAAAGAAAAGCTCATCAGAGCAGCATTCAGCACCAAACCTCTCCCTGATATATATAAAGATTTACAGCTTTACCAAGACTTATCGGCTCATACACTCTCCAGGAGAAGATCATTTATGCCATTAACACAGAATTTACGACAAGTTGGGATTAAATATAGATGGGGATTCCCCGTCAAACTGTTCTTCCAGCATGATAACAAATCATATGCCATCTCGGATCTGGAACAAGGAGTTAACTACTGAAGTCACTGAATCTTAACTCGCTTCCTCCTACACATACTCCATCTACAGACATCACAAAAGGATTATGAGCTGCAGCTCCAGAGTGGACATTCATCTTTTAAAAGAAAAGACCCGATCACTGAAAGTACTTAGCCTAAAGTGGGCAAGTAGGAGAATGCATACGTATCCTGGGTCAGGTAGCATACTTTTGAACTTTAATTGCTCATGTGCTTTATTATGACTGTTATTTTGATTTAGCAAAAAGTTGGAGTTTTGGTTCCAATAGTTGGACCTGGACAAGTTATAGAAAGTTTTAGTTTCATATATTATATGATGCCTTTATTGTTATGAGACTTTAATCTTAGACTGCTCTGAGATATGATTGAAAAAATCCTGTAAAACCCAGACTTTAAAGCTTTGCCACATCAGAAGACTAACCAATATTAGCTGAGAGGATTTTCTTACACGTAACAATGTTAGGTTTATGTTGTTTTCTCAACCTGTCTTTTTCCCTATGTTAGGTACATTTCGAAAGCAGAGTAAGGGTTTTCACCACATATGTAGACCGCATGCTAATGAACCTAATGTAGAATAAAATAAAACCTCAGGTTTGAATAAATGATTAGGCTTACGGAGAATGTTGGATTATATAATGTATATTAATGTTATATTTATAATACTTGTTTCTTCCTGCAGCAGCCTAGTTTGTACTGAACATCATATATACTTATTTTGGAATATACTTCACACATATTTCTCATAGTGGCTATGAAGTAGACTTTTCAAGAAGTCTGGGTCTCCAATCCGAAAGTTGACTTTAGGCTTGTTATAAAAAGCTTTAGTTTTCTGTTACGCAGAACTATGGTTATCCTGGGACTTAGGACGGTTCTGTAATTAGGTTACTATAATTGTATGTATTTCAGCCTCCAGGGTTTTTTCACTAATGCAGTTTATCAGAGTTTAACCAAGATGATTTGTACAAATATAGCAATATTGGATATATATTGTTTTATTAACTAGTTTTTATTTTTTAATAGATAGAGATACTTGGAGATCAGAAATGAAGGCTTTCTCCCCATGTGTTGACCTTTTTTTTTTAATAAATCCAGCATTGTGCAATATAAAGAATCTGGATTGAACAAAATAGTAGATCCATAGACTATATAATTCATACCATGGTTATATTTCTGATGCTTGTCTTCACCCACAGCCTAGCTGATGTTGAGTGGCATACCGGATGCTCCAAGTTAAATGTAAAGATTATGTTTAATTAGTTATAGATGGAATTTACTATCTGCACCATATTTATATATGTTCAAAGTTTACAAGTGAAGTTTCTCCCCGACCCCTTTATCCCTTATTTACAGTAAATTTTACGTACTGGCTTTTGGCAAACAGCTACACTCTACTGCCCCCTTCAAACGCTTAAACAAGAAGTAATTTTTTAACTACGCCCCCCATATTAACACCTAGCAATCTGCTGCATTGATAATTATTTTTTTCCCCAGAAAAGGTGTTTGTTGTACACCCAGTCCATTGATTGGGTATTGTTAGGAGCGGCTTTGGTCCGCTATTTTCTAAATACTCTTTGATAATATAAATGTATATTTCTAATTCGATTAACCAAATTTAGAGTTCAGAATTTAGCTCCATTTCAGCCATACAAGAGATAATTTACCCGTAGTAGTCCAGATTCAATAGGATCTCTACATAATTGTGTACCACAGTAGGAAAGGGCACACCAATCCCCTCCTATTTCTTTATTCTACTTCTCTACAAGCCTTTTTTTTTTTCCTCATATAAAATAATGGGTGATATTAGATTATTAACCCACAATACACAGGGACTAAATACTTCCACCAAAAGAAGCCTTCTAACACATAGTCTAAAGAAAAACAATATAGAAATTGTTTTCTTACAGGAGACCCACTGGGTACAGGCAAATGTTAGAATGTATCATTTTCGCAATTATTCGAAGGTCATAGCAGCATCACTTGACACTAAATCGAGAGGAGTAGCTATACTAACCAAGGATACTCTCACTTGTGAGATAATTTAAATTGAGCGAGATACACAAGCTCGCTTCATCATCTTAGTGTGTAAGATTAATAATGTTTTGCTAACGCTGGTAAATGTTTACGTTCCAAATCCAGGTCAACGTCATTTTTTTTTTTTTAAACTTATGAAGCTGGTGTCTACTGTTAGGCAGGGAAAATTGGTGTTGAGAGGGGATTTTAACCCTGAATGGGATCCAGACATAGACAGACTGCTCCCCTCTGCAGGGAAAAAGGGATAGATCCTCCTGGTCACTCTCTCAGGCCTTCCAAAAATTGATGGCACAGTACCAATTATATGATACTTGTCAAACTTTAAATTCAGTCGAAAAGGATTTCACCTTTTACTCGAATACACAAGTCTTATTCTAGAATCAATATTTTTTTTTCTTCATCAAGATTTTTAAATAGGGTGACCATATCCAAAATCCTTCCTTCCTATTGGTCAAACCATCATTCAGTGTTAGCAGCAGTAGGGAATAGACCACAATAGGTAGGCTTTTCCTGGAGACTAGCCGACTGGCTTATAGGAACACCTATACAGAAAAATGATATTGACAAAACAATCAAGGATTTCTTTAGTTTGAATGATAATGGCCAAACCTCAATACAGATTCTCTGGGCCTCTTTTAAGGCTTATATTAGAGGTTATTTCATTAAAGGGACAGTCAACACCAGAATTTTTGTTGTTTTAAAAGAATTTTTTTTCCCTTAATTACCAATTCCCCAGTTTTGCATAACCAACACAGTAATAATTATACACGTTTTACCTCTGTAATTACCTTGAATCTAAGCCTCAGCAGACTGCCCCCTTATTTCAGTTCTTTTGACAGACTGGTAAATTCATGTGCATGAGCTCAATGTTATCTATATGAAACATGTGAACTAATGCCCTCTAGTGGTGAAAAACTATCAAAATGCATTTAGATTAGAGGCGGCCTTCAAGGTCTAAGAAATTAGCATATGAACCTCCTAGGTTTAGCTTTCAACTAAGAATACCAACAGAACAAAGCAAAATTGGTAATAAAAGTAAATTGGAAAGTTGTTTTTAAATGATTTAAAAACAAGTTTTTTTTTGGACTTGACTGTCCCTTTAAGCAGGTGGCGGTAGCGAGGAAGAGAAGGGGGGATCCCTGACAGAGCTGACTTTTCGCTTGTGACACCTTCATCATCAATTAATGTTAAAATACACCCCCCAGGTTAATGCCCAACTACAACTAACTAAAACCCAGATTCGAGATTTGGAGCTTCTGAGAGTACAGAGAACTCTCGAGAAAATTAAACAGATACATTATTATAACAATAATATGGCTACATCTCACCTAGCTAACAAACTTCGTAATAGGACAGCTCAATGTAGAATAATATCTATTAAAGAGGGTCCTAAAATTATGACCTCACCTAAAGATATTGGGAAAGCATTTCATAAATATTATCAATCTCTCTATAACTTAGGCTCTCAGATAAATTAAACCAGCTCTCATCGCTCCCGTGTAATGCAATATTTAAACACTCTGGAGCTCCCATCACTAACTCCAGAAAACATTGAATATTTAAAAGGCCCCATTTCCCTAGAGGAGATCAATGAGGTAATAAAAAATATGAAGTTAGGGAAATCGCCTGGCCCAGATGGCTTCTCAGGTAGAATTTATAAAAACTTTAAGGAATATTTTACCCCCATTCTGCTTAGATTCTTTAATGAAACCGCTACACTAGGTACATTTCCAGCCGAGTTCCTTGAGACCTCCATTGTCACATTACTGAAACCTGGTAAAGACCCTTTAAGCTATAGCAGTTACAGGCCAATTTCACTCATTAATATTGACACAAAAATGTATTCTAAAATTTTGGCAAATAGATTGGCTAAAGTCATCCCCACAATCATTTACAGAGATCAGATGGGTTTTATTCCAGGGAGGTAAGGCCCCAACAATACAAGGAGGTTGCTCCATATACTCACGGAAGCCAAAGGAAAAGAGGTTCCCCTCCTTGCCCTGTCATTGGATGCAGAGAAAGCCTTCAACAGGGTGAGGTGGGATTACCTGTGGGGAACTTTAGAGGTGTTCCAGATACCTAGAGCATTTATGGTAGCATTCAGGCTTTGTATTCATTTCCCACTGCTAGAGTTAGAGGTATGGGCTTCATGTCAGACGAGTTTACAATAACAAATGGTACTCACCAGGGATCCCCCTTCTTGCCGTTGCTATTCGCGCTAGCTGTAGAATCCTTAGCACAAGCAATTAGGAAGGCAGATAATATTAAAGGGATAGAGATTGGTAAATCCCAACATAAAATCGCTTTGTTCGCAGATGACATCACGCTATTACTAACATCCCTTAGAACATCATTGCCAGCAGTAATAAATCTCTTAAAAAGTTTTGGTGATATTAGTTATTACAAATTGCATGTATCTAAGACAGAAGTCTTGCATTTGAATATCTTGAATGAAGATCTGGAGTATTTCCAAAGTAGATACAAATTTAACTGGTCTGAGTATTTTATTAAAGATTTAGGTGTTTTTCTAGGCCCAGATACCTCTTCAGTAATAGTTAAAAACTTTTCAGATAGACTTCCTGAGTTTCGAACACTATTAGACTCGCGGGAGTTTGCTGAAATCTCATGGACAGGTAGAATTGCTGCCATTAACATGTCCTTTCTCCCAAAGATCACTTACTTGTTTAGAAGCATCCCAGTTCAGGTTCCTAGAACTATACTTAACAAATTACAAGGTATGATTACACTGTATATTTGGAAAAGTAAAAAAAAAAAACACTTCTAGACATATACTCCAGAAATCAATCAGAAAAGGAGGACTGGCCCTCTCAAATCTGATTCTTTACCACGATACAGCACACCTTTCTTACATTTAAGCTTGGGGCAGCATCACAAATCCCCCTAGGTGGTAAGATGTAGGTTTTTATACCTTGTACTATACAGTTATCTGATCTGGGTTCCATCTCATTACAGAAAGCGTATAGGAATTGATCACCTGAGGAAGCGGTCTGTGTGACCGGGAAACGCGTTGTGATTAGCTTGTTTTTAATAAACTCTGTTTTTATCTTATACACTACGGCTCAAGTACAAGTTATTTTATATGCACTTTGCATCTATCTGGAGTATCCCGCTGCCGGTATTTCTACACATATCGGTGTAACCAGTATTGGAGGTCCTGCTTTACAGTGGTGTAAGCGGTAAAGGCAAGAGACCCAGAGATCTAGCGGGCTGTGAGCACACAGGAGGACAGCTGCTGCTCTAAGAATTGACAGGAGTCTCGACTATATCAGCTACCTGGACAGCTGTGAATGCTCCAGAAGGCTCTTGTGGCACTTTTCAAGTGCTTTACATCTTGTAAGTACTCCATTGTATGCGTGGGATTTGGTCTGTACTCACTGATACCCGCTATGTTGGCGCCTTCTTCTTTGTCATCCTTCATATAGATATTGATCACCCTATGCGGCTAGATAATTTAAACTTTTGGGATAAAATTAAATATCTTTATAATGTAGCTCCTCATCCTTCACCGATTTATTCTGTTCGGAGCATAATAAGTTTCATGCAGAAAACTCACAGATCTTTTTGGGATAGTGTGAGCTCCCTGCGGGTCAGGGACCTTTATTATAATGGCGGGTGGTTGAGGCACAATTATTTATAGAAAAATTTACAGTTCTCCCGAAATATAAATTTGAGGTTTTACAATTCTTTAACTTACTAAGACTTTGGGGCTTCCAAAAAGAGGGCCTGAGAGAAATAACTAGATGGGAGAGCCTTCTGATGAGAGGACGGAGGACATGTGGAATTTTGTCTTTTAACTACTATACTATAACTGATGTTCAGATAGAACTTATTTCCAATCCTCAAAAGGCTTGGGAGAAAGATCTTGGCCTTACAGTGGGCACCGGTAACTGGATTAGGGAGATGGCTTTTGCCAGGAAAGCTCTACACAGCGCTACTCTTTGGGAGTTGCACTACAAAGTTACCGTAAGATGGCACTTAGTACCAGCACGCTTACATAAGATTTTTCAAAACACATCACCTTTGTGTTGGAGAAAATGTGGACAATTAGGTTCATAGGTGCATATTCGGTGGGAGTGTCCTAGAATCAGACCATTTTGGACGGAGCGTTTTAAATTGCTAGGGGAGTTGCACTTTAACATTCCTCGAACTTCTGAGCTAGGCCTACTACACTGTTCCGATCAGCCAATAGAATGCGAGCTCAATCTGATTGTCTGATTGGATCAGCCAATCCGATTGAACTTGAATCAGATTGGCTGTTTCAATCAGCCAATCAGATTTTTCCTACCTTAATTCCGATTGGCTGATAGAATCCTATCAGCCAATCGGAATTTGAGGGACGCCATCTTGGATGACGTCCCTTAAAGGAACCTTCATTCGGCGAGTAGGCGTCGGTGAAGAAGGATGGATCCGCATCGGCTGGAAGAAGATGGCTCCACTCTGCTCCGGATGGTTGAAGATAGAAGATGCCGCTTGGATGAAGATGTCTGCCGGTCCGGATGTCCTCTTCTGCCTGGATAGGATGAAGACTTCTGCCGCTCCGGATGTCCTCTTTTGGTCCATCGGTGCCTGGCTGGGTGAAGACGACTCAAGGTAGGGAGATCTTCAGGGGGGTAGTGTTAGGTTTATTTAAGGGGGGTTTGGGTTAGAGTAGGGGTATGTGGGTGGTGGGTTGTAATGTTGGGGGGTGGTATTGTGTATTTTTTTACAGGCAAAAGAGCTGTTTACTTTGGGGCATGCCCCGCAAAAAGATCCTTTTAAGGGCTGGTAAAAGAGCTGGTTACTTTTTAATTTAGAATAGGGTAGGGACCTTTATTATTTTGGGGGGCTTTGTTATTTTATTAGGGGGCTTAGAGTAGGTGTAATTAGCTTAAAATTCTTGTAATCTTTTTTTTTGTAATTTAGTTTAGTTTATTTAATTGTATGTAATTGTAGGTAATTTATTTAAATAATTTATTGATATTGTAGTGTTAGGTTTAATTGTAACTTAGGTTAGGATTTATTTTAGAGGTAATTTGGTAATTATTTTAACTAGGTAGCTATTAAATAGTTAATAACTATTTAATTGCTATTGTACCTAGTTAAAATAAATACAAAGTTGCCTGTAAAATAAAAATAAACCCTAAAATAGCTACAATATAATTATTCGTTATATTGTAGCTATATTAGGGTTTATTTTACAGGTAAGTATTTAGCTTTAAATAGGAATACTTTAGTTAATAATATTTAATTTAATTCGTTAGATTAAAATTATATTTAACTTAGGGGGGTGTTAGGGTTAGGGTTAGACTTAAGTTTAGGGGTTAATAACTTTATTATAGTAGCGGCGAGGTCCGGTCGGCAGATTAGGGGTTAATACTTGAAGTTAGGTGGCGGCGATGTTAGGGAGGGCAGATTAGGGGTTAATACTATTTATTATAGGGTTTGCGAGGCGGGAGTTAATACATTTATTAGAGTAGCGGCGAGGTCCGGTCAGCAGATTAGGGGTTAATAAGTGTAGGTAGGTAGCGGCAATGTTGGGGGGGGCAGATTAGGCGTTAATAAATATTATGTAGGTGTCGGCGATGTTAAGGGCAGCAGATTAGGGGTTCATAGGGATAATGTTGGTGGCGGTGGTGTGCGGTCGGCAGATTAGAGGTTAAACATATTTATTACAGTGGCGGCGATGTGGGGGGGCCTCGGTTTAGGGGTACATAGGTAGTTTATGGGTGTTAGTGTACTTTAGAGCACAGTAGTTAAGAGCTTTACAAACCGGCGTTAGCCCAGAAAGCTCTTAACTACTGATTTTTTTCTGTGGCTGGAGTCTTGTCGGTAGAGGGTCTACTGCTCACTTTAGCCAAGACTCTAAATACCGGCGTTAGGAAGATCCCATTAAAAAGATAGGATACGCAATTGGCATAAGGGGATCTGCGGTATGGAAAAGTCACGGCTTGAAAGTGAGCTTTAGACCCTTTCCTGGCTGACTCTAAATACCAGCGGGCGGCCAAAAGCAGCGTTAGGACCCCTTAACGCTGCTTTTGACGGTTACCGCAGAACTCTAAATCTAGCTGTTACTATTGAGTTATGGTAAACATTTCGCCGATCCTCCACCCGCATGTCCTACTTGCTATAGAAGATTGATGACGAATCTGGCTTCCTCCAATCGTTGTGTGCCCTCTTTGGCGTCCAGGTCGTGCAGCACGCAATGATTGGAGGAAGTCGTATTCATCATTGATATGCTTAATACAAAAGGAGATACAGGTGAAGGATCAGCGGTAAGTTTATTTTAACAAAATGGTAAGTATTTTAAAAAAGAAGCGTCAATGTAAAGTTTAAGGAATTAAAGTGCTCCTGTTTTTTAAGATTATTTTTAAATACTGGGCTTTAATTCATTAAACTTTACAATCACTTTAACGGGATCAGAAAGGCCAAACTAAAATTTTAAGAATCAGATAGAGTATCTAATTTTAGCACACAACATTTGGATTGGGGTATCAAGTATTTTGTGTCAGCAGTAATATTTATGAGATATGATTACTATAGCAAAACATATTAAATAATGCAATTAAAAGGAAATCAATAGAAAAAGGTCTTCAACCCAACTCTGGCAGCTAAAGGGTTACACACCACCGACTCAGCTTCTAACTCTGCACTTCATAAAATCTTGGCGCCTGCTTTGAACTGAGTTGTACCACTAACCGACTTTATAGTGTGCACAGTAGAAGTGAGAATACCTCTGGGAATTTGTTTAAAAGACCGGAGTAATATGAATACCGGTTAAAAGTGATTCCTGTAAAGGCTGCAAAATCTGATGGGCGGGCAACTGCTGTGCTCCTGTGAAGGCCACAAAATCCGACAGGCAGGGTGTCCTGTCGGGTTCTGCAACAGTGACATCACGTGGTCGCACATTCTACCGGATTAAAAAAAAACATCAAACACAGCGTACTCTATTACATTTTATTTTCAGATCTCTGAGTGCCCCCCCAGCTTTGGACCCGGTGCAGTAGCACCGCTTGCACCACTTATAGTTCCACCCCTGGCTTAGCCATACATTTTACACTGGTATTTTGGATTGAGCACAAGTCTAACACTTAACTCATAATCTGAGGGAAATAAGAATATTAATAGTGCTTCCTGTGCTATCCTTAAAAAGTATTGGCTAGATTACAAGTGGAGTGCAATTGATAGCTCAAGCTGTTTTATTTTGTGCTCGGTCCCTGGCTAACAATAGGGCATAATCTGGTATTACAAGTGGATGGTAAAAATGTTAACCAGATAATCTTAACGCGGCTGACACTTTTCTAGTATGCCCTATACTAATATGAGCACTAATACTGCTCCCTTTACTCTTCATTAACCCCTTTACCCAATCAATCGTATTTATATATATGTCCTGCAGTACTTTAGCTATTCGTACTGCAGGATGTATATCTACATCGTCACTTCAGGAAGCTCCAGGACTCTCAGCTGTTAAGTTACAGCCGAGAGATGGAGCTCCTAAAGCTTCAGGCATCTGCCTCATATGGAGCCGGAGCGCGATCGGTGCTCTGGCTCCATATGAGGGCAGATACCTAATCACTACAGATGTGTGTCACCGTCTGTAGCGATCTTCTGCTAATGTTGGCAGGAGGTGTGGGTGGGTGGCTCAGCAGCGGAAAGGAGAGGGAAGGGGAGGATCCTACACTATGGAACAATGTTTAAAGGCACAGGGAGGGATGGGGAAACTAAACTACAGAATATGGGTTTAGGGGTGCGGGGGGCTACTATATGGCGATCGCGGGAGGGGGGGAGTTTGTGGGACCACTACTACACAAAAAAACTAAAACTTAAAAAAACTAACAACTGCAGAATTCTTTTTTTTTTTTTTTTTTTTTTAAAACCATTTCTCTCCTGTTGAGAAAAAAACTTACCTTTAAATCTTCACAGCAGCTCCAGCTTCCTCCACCCGTTGCAAAGCCTCTTCCTGGGTCTAAAATGAGGAAACTGATTCCCCCGGGGGGAAGCCGTGATTGGAGGATGAGCTATCCATCATTTCTGACGTCAGAAATGGCTTGCAACGACCGGAGGAAGCTGGAGCTGCTGTGAAGATTAAAAGGTAAGTTTTTTTTCACAACAGGAGTGAAATGTAAATTTTGATGAATTAAAGTGCCCCTGTTTTTAATCGAATTTTTAAAAACCGGCACTTTAGCATCAAAATTGACATTCGCTTTAAGATGGGGGTGACAAGTGGGGGATGGGGGAGGGAAGACAGTTGTTTGGGAGGGATCAGGGGGTGGTAAGTGTCAGATGGCAGGGTAAACTCTACAGTAAAGTTAAAATAAACCTTAAAAGCTTCATAATTAACCCCTTCACTGCCGGGAATAATAGAAGTGTGCTGCACAGCTGCAATTTGCGGCATTCTAATTACCGAAAAGCAATGGCAAAACCATATATGTCTGCAATTTCTGAACAAAGGGGATCCCAGAGATGATTTTACAACCATTTGTGCCATGATTGCACAAGCAGTATGTAAATAATTTCTGTGAGAAACATAAAGTTTGTGAAAAAAGTACCACATTTTTTTATTTGATGGCATTTGGCAGTGAAATGTGGCATGAAATATACCAAAATGGGCCTAGATCAATACCTTGGGTTATCTACGTAAAAAATATTTTTTCTGTTTAAATGGCGTGATAGCAAAAATGCTAAAAATGCTCTGGTATTTTGGGCAAGTTTTTGTCTGGAAGTCCCTGTAGTGAAAGGGTTAAAAGAGATAAAGGGACAGTTTAGTCAAAATGAAACTTTCATGATTCCATTAGGGCATGCAATTTTAAACAACTTTTCAATTTACATTTATCATCAAATTTGCTTAGCTCTCTTGGTTTTCTTTGTGGAAAGTTAAATCTATGTAGGCTCATATGCTAATTTCTAAGCCATTGAACTGCCTTTTATCTCAGTGCATTTTGACAGTTTTTGATAGTTGGACACTGCTTGCTCATGTGTGTCATATAGAAAAAAATTGTGCTCACTGATTGGCTAAAATGCATGTATGTAAAAAGAACTGAGATAAGGGGGAAGTCTACAGAGGCTTAGAAACAAGGTAAACACAGAGGTGAAAAGTGTATTAATATAACAGTGTTGGTTATGTAAAACTAGGGAATGAGTAATAAAAAAATAACAGTTCTGGAGTAGACTGTCCCTTTAAGTGCTGCACTCAAACTCAATACAAATTACCGCTGAAAAATGTTATGCTTTTGAAGATCTTTGATCGTTTGAAGGTTTGCATAACAAAACACAAAAAAATAAAATGGAAATTAATGGCTAGATTTAGAGTTCTGCGTTAGCTGTCAAAAGCAGCGTTAAGGGGTCCTAACGCTGCTTTTGGCCGCCCGCTGGTATTTAGAGTCAGCCAGGAAAGGGTCTAACGCTCACTTCCTCACCGCGACTCCAGACTACCGCAGATTCCCTTACACCAATTGCGTATCCTATCTTTTCAATGGGATCTGCCTAACGCCGGTATTTGGAGTCTTGGAAGAAGTGAGCGGTAGACCCTCTACCGACAAGACTCCAGCCGCAAAAAAAAGTCAGTAGTTAAGAGCTTTATGGGCTAACGCGTGAATATAAAGCTCTTAACTACTGTGCTACAAAGTACACTAACACCCATAAACTACCTATGTACCCCTAAACCGAGGCCCCCCCACATCGCCCCACATTTTTTTAACCCCTAATCTGCCTACCAGACACCGCCGCCACCTACATTATAGCTATGAACTCCTAATCTGCTGCCCCTAACATCGCCGACCCCTATATTATATTTATTAACCCCTAATCTGCCCCCCCAACGTCGCCGCTACCTAACTACAATTATTAACCCCTAATCTGCTGACCAGACCTCGCCACCACTATAATAAATGTATTAACCCCTAAACCGCCGCACTCCCGCCTCGCAAACACTAGAATAAATAGTATTAACCCCTAATCTGCTCTCCATAACATCGCCGCCACCTAGCTACAATTATTAACCCCTAATCTGCCACCTAGCTACAATTATTAACCCCTAATCTGCCGACCGGACCTCGCCGCTACTATAATAAAATTATTAACCCCTAAACCTAACTCTAACCCTAACACCCCCTAACATAAATATAATTTAAATTAAACAAAATAATATTCCTAAAATTAAATAAAATAATCCTATTTAAAACTAAATACTTACCTAGAAAATAAACCCTAATATAGCTACAATATAATTAATAATTACATTGTAGCTATTTTAGGATTTATATTTATTTTACAGGCAACTTTGTATTTATTTTAACTAGGTACTATAGCTATTAAATAGTTGCAAATACACCTAACACTACACCATCATTAAATTAATTAAATAAATAAACTACAATTAGCTAACTTAAAATACAATAAAATAAACTATTCTATAATACAAAAAACAAACACTAAATTACAAAAAAAAAAATTACAAGAAGTTTAAACTAATTACACCTAATCTAAACCCCCTAATAAAATAAAAAATCCCCCCAAAATAAAAAAATGCCCTACCCTATTCTAAAATACCAAAGTAATCAGCTCTTTTACCAGCCCTTAAAAGGGCTTTTTGCGGGGCATTGCCCCAAAGTAATTAGCTCTTTTACCTGAAAATAAAAATACAATACCCCCCAACATTACAACCCACCACCCACATACCCCTACTCTAACCCACCCAAACCCCCCTTAAAAAACCTATCGCTAACCCCCAGAATATCATCCTACCTTGAGTCGTCTTCATCCAGCCGAGCCGAATTCTTCATCCAAGGTGCGCAGAGGAGGTCCTTCTGGTAGAAGCCTTCATCCAAGTGGGGCAAGAAGAGGTCCTCCATCAGGTAGAAGTGTTCATCCAGGCGGCGTCTTCAATCTTCATCCATCCGGAGCGGAGCTGAGCCATGAACCGATGACTGAACGACAAATGAAGGTTCCTTCAATTCTGATTGGCTGATAGGATTCTAGCAGCCAATCGGAATTAAGGTAGATGCAATCAGCCAATCAGATTGAAGTTCAATCCGATTGGCTGATCCAATCAGCCAATCGTATTGAGCTCGCATGCTATTGGCCAATCGGAACAGCCAATAGAATGCGAGCTCAATACGATTGGCTGATTGGATCAGATTTTTGCTACCTTAATTCCGATTGGCTGATAGAATCATGGATCGTCGGGGGTTAGTGTTAGCTTTTTAAGGTTTTTTTGGGTCGGTTTTATTTTTAGCTTAGGGTTTGGGCAATGTACAAGAGCTAAATGCCCTTTTAAGGGAAATGCCCATCCAAATGCCCTTTTCAGGGCAATGGTTAGCTTAGGTTTATTTGGGGGGTTTGGTTGGGTGGGTGGTGGGATTTACTGTTGGGGTTTTTTTCTATTTTTTTTTACAGGTAAAAGAGCTAATTTCTTTGGGGTAATGCCCTGCAAAAGGCCCTTTTAAGGGCCATTGGCAGTTTAGTGTAGGCTAGGGTTTTTTTTAATTTTGGGGGGGCTTTTTTATTTTGATAGGGCTATTAGATTAGGAGTAATTCATTTTTATATTTTATAATTTAATTTTTGATGCAATCAGCCAATAGGATTGAGCTCGCATTCTATTGGCTGATTGGAACAGCCAATAGAATGCGAGCTCAATCCTATTGGCTGATTGCATCAGCCAATAGGATTGAACTTAAAACCAATAGGATTTTTTCTACCTTAATTCCAATTGGCTGATATAATTCTATCAGCCAATCGGAATCTAAGGGAAGCCATCTTGGATGACATCACTTAAAGGTACCTTCAATCAGCAAGAAGTCATCGGCCGAAGAGGATGCTCTGCGTTGAATGTCTTGAAGATGGAGCCGCTCCGCGCCGGATGGATGAAGATAGAAGATGCCGTCTGGATGAAGACTTCTGCCCGTCTGGAGGACCACTTCTGCCCATCTGGAGGACCACTTCTGCCGGATTCGTTGAGGACTTTGGCCCGGTTGGTTGAAGACTTCTTCTGGTAAGGTGATCTTCAAGGGGTTAGTGTTATTTTTTTAAGGGGGTATTGGGTGAGTTTTAGAGTAGGGTTGGTTGTGTGGGTGGTGGGTTTTAATGTTGGGGGGGATTTGTAATTTTTTTTACAGGTAAAAGAGCTTACTTTGGGGCAATGCCCCACAAAAGGCCCTTTTAAGGGCTATTTGTAATTTAGTGTAGGGTAGGGCTTTTTATTTTGGGGGGACTTTTTATTTTGTTAGGGGGATTAGATTAGGTGTAATTAGTTTAAAAATCTTGTAATTTGTTTATTATTTTCTGTAGTTTAGTGTTTGTTTGTTTTTTGTACTTTAGATAATTTTATTTAATTGTATTTAATTGTATTTAATTTAGTTAATTTATATAATTATAGTGTAGTGTTAGTAGTTAGTGTAACTTAGGTTAGGTTTAATTTTACAGGTACTTTTGTATTTATTTTAACTAGGAAATTATTAAATAGTTAATAACTATTTAATAACTATCCTATCTAGTTAAAATAAATACAAACTTGCCTGTAAAATAAAAATAAACCCTAAGCTAGATACAATGTAACTATTAGTTATATTGTAGCTAGCTTAGGGTTTATTTTACAGGTAAGTATTTAGTTTTAAATAGGAATAATTTATTTAATGATAGGAATATTTATTTAGATTTATTTAAATTATATTTAAGTTAGGGGGTGTTAGGGTTAGACTTAGGTTTAGGGGTTAATAAATTTAATATAGTGGCGACGGTGTAGGGGGTGGCAGATTAGGGGTTAATATGCATAATGTAGGTGGCGGCTGTGTAGGGGCGGCAGATTAGGGCTGTTTAGACTCGGGGTACATGTTAGGGCGTTAGGTGTAAACATTACCATAGGAATCAATGGGACACCGGGCAGCAGCGAACATGAGCTTTTGCTGCTTTCAGACTCCCATTGATTCCTATGGTATCCGCTGCCTCCAGGGATTGAAAACCAGGTACGCTGGGCCGGAATAGTGGCGAGCGTACCTGTTAGGAATTTGTTAACTAGCAAAAGTAGTCAGATAGTGCCAAATTTACATTCGGAACATCTGTAATGACGTAAGCATCGATCTGTGTCGGACTTTGCCCGGCGGATCATATGTTATGTCACAAAATTCTACTTTTGCCGGTCTGTAGGGTTTGATAACTAAGGGGAATCAGGCTCGCCACAAATACGCTGCAGAATTCCAGCGTATTTGCGGTTGACGGCTTGATAAGTAGATGCCTTAGTGTAAGGCAGGTTAGGTTTTATTTTACAGATAACTTTGTATTTATTTTAATAAGGTAGCTAGTAAATAGTTAATAACTATTTACTAACTAGTCTACCTAGTTAAAATAAATACAAACTTACCTGTGAAATAAAAATAAAACCTAAGATAGCTACAATGTAACTATTACTTATTTTGTAGCTAGCTTAGGTTTTTTTTAAAGGTAAGTTTGTATTTAGTTTTAAATAGGAATCATTTAGGTAATAATTGTAAGTTTTATTTAGATTTATTTGAATTATTTCAATCATATTTAAGTTAGGGGGTGTTAGGGTTAGGGTTACGTTAGGGTTACGCTTAGGGTTAGGGTTATGTTAGGGTTAGGTTTAGGGGTTAATATATTTATGTAGTGATATGGGAGGCCAGAGGTTTAGGGGTTAATAGTTTAATTTAGTATATTTCGTTGTGGGGGCTTGCGGTTTAGTGGTTAATAGGTTTATTATAGCGGTGGTGTGGGCGGACGGCAGATTAGGGGTTAATAATATTTAAATAGTGTTTGCGAGGCAGAAGGGTGGCAATTTGGGGGTTAATAGGTTTATTGTAGTGGCAACGATGTCGGGGAGCAGTGGAATACGGGTTAATACATTTTAATAGTGGCGGCGATGTCCGGAGCAGCAGATTAGGGGTTAATAATTTTATTTTAATGCTTGCGATGCGGGAGGGCCTCAGTTTAGGGGTTTATAGGTAGTTTATGGGTGTTAGTGTACTTTGTGACAGTTTAGTTCTGAGTTTTATGCTACAGCTTTCTAACGTAAAAATCATAACCACTGACTTTAGATGGCAGTATGGATCTTGTCATTTTAGGCTGTAACGCTCACTTCTTGGCCTCACCGCAAAACTCATAATAGCAGCGCTATGGAAGTCCCATTCAAAAAGGACTTTTTTAAAAGTGTGGTATTGACGTTGCGTGACGGCCAAAAAGTTGTGCGGTATACCTATTCTGATAATAGCGGCGTTAGGGAAAAAGCATTGTTATGAAGCATAATGATGCTTTTTCACTCATAACGCAAAACTCGTAATCTAGCTGATTTATATATATATTAAATCTAAAACAAAAGTTTCTTATTGTCAAAAAGATTTGAAAATTATTTTAAATTGATATGTGGTATGACAAGGTGCAGGAATGGAAAGGGCTAAAAGGTGTATATGTATGTGTGTGTTTTTTGTGTGTGTGTGAGACTTTAGCAGACTCCCATAGAAGTCCGTTAAGTGAGAAATTTAGAGCACCTGCGCTATCCGACATCCAGATATTAGTGCACCCTAGACTATGACTCAAGTGCTAAAATATTACTTTTGACTTGTAATGTGTGGGCAAATATTACCGTGCTATCGATTTAACTTGAGCGATGTTAATGCCTAATAGAACTAATATTTTTGCACTGCACTTGTAATTGAGCCATGTATGTATGTGTGTATATATTATATTCATACATATACAGTATATCATATTAAATGCAAAATCTAATTTTATTATTGAAATGTATAAAAAGGTTTTAAAAGGGATATGGAATATGACAAGGTGCTGTCCCTGGAAAGGGCTCAAAAGTATATATAAGTGTATATATTTCTAGGTGTATATGTATATATGTGTTAATATGTTTACATATGTATGTGCACACGTACATTCCTATACACACATGTATACACATTTTTTAATAGAAATACTTCAAATAATATTCACCTAGATTACAAGTTTTGCGCTATAGAGGGTGTGAAACAAATGCAACAAAAGTTGCGTTATTTCCCCCTCCATAGCGCTGCCTTTACAAGTTTTTGAAAAGCTGCCTTGTGCATGCGATACGGTTGCGTTAAGCTCCATACCGCACAAAATACAAGTGCTGCTTTTGACGTGCTGGTGCACGCTTTCCCCATAGATATCAATGGGGAGAGAGTGTTAGAAAAAACCTAACACCTGAGAGCTGCTTAAATCCTATTGGCTGATTTGAACAGCCAATAGGATTTTAGCAGCTCTAATTCCTATTGGTTGATTTAAAATTTTCAACCAATAGGAATGCAATGGTACCCCCAGTATAAAGGGGTACCTTGCATTTGAATCCTCAGTGTGCGGTTGACGATCACATGAAGAGGACCTCCATGTTAGATCGATGGACCTCCATCTTGGACCTTCACCTGGACCTCTGCCTGGACCTCCGCCTCCGCACATCGACTGCTCTTCCTCCGCAGGGATGAAGAAAATGCCGGTCCCTCGATGGATGAAGATAGAGCCACCTGGATAAGATGGAGCCGCTGGGATGAAGATCGTTCAAGATGGACTTCAGCAACTGTGAGTACCTAAAGAGGGGCTAGTGTTAGGGTTTTTTAAGGATTTTTGGGTGGGTTTTTTTTTTTTAGATTAGGGTTTGGGCTTGTTTTAATAGAGCTGAATGCCCTTTTAAGGGCAAGAAAAAGAGCTGAATACCCTTTTAAGGGCAATGACATACAAATGCCCTTTTCAGGACAATGGGGTAGCTTAGGTTTTTTTTAGAGTTAGGTTTTTATTTTGGGGGGGGTGGATTTTACTTTTGGGGGGCCTTTGTATTTTTTTACATGGAAAAGAGCTGATTTCTTAAGGGCAATGCCCTACAAAAGGCACTTTAAAGGGCTATTGGTAGTTTATTGTAGGCTAGGTTTTTTTTTGTTTGTTTTTTGTGGGGGATTTTTTATTTTGATAGGGCTATTAGATTAGGTGTAATTGTTTTTATTTTGGATAATTTCATTTGTTATTTTTGGTAATTTAGTCTTTTTTTATTTTTGTAATTTTGTATTATTTTTTTTTAAACTGTACAGTAGATAAAACATTTTTTAGTAGTGTTAGTTTTTTTTTTAATGAGTAATTTAATTTATTTAATTGATAGTTATTTTAATTTTAGTCTAATAGTAATGTTAGTTTAATTTATAGTTTAAACTTAGGTTTATTTAATTTCACAGGTAAGTTTTTATTTATTTTAAGATAGGGATCTTGTAATTTTAATTTAAAGTTAGGGGATTGTTAGGTTTAGGGGTTAATAGTTTAATTTTGTTTTTGACGATGTGAGGGTTTGGCGGTTTAGGGGTTAATAGGTTTATTTAGTGATGTAGGAGGCCAGATGTTTAGGGGTTAATAACTTTATTTAGTGGTGGCGATGTTGGAGAGTGGCGGAATAGGGGTTAATATCTTTAGTATAGTGTGGGCAATGTTGGAGTGCGGGGGAACAGGGGTTAATAACTTTATTATACTGGTGACGATGTTGGAGAGTGGCAGAATAGGGGTTAATACATTTTTTTGCAGAGAAAGGTAACACTTGGGGACACACAGGTCCCCTGTTCAAACATACACAAACAAAAGGATCGGACACGCAGGTCCGGTTGCAATAACTGTTCAAACATTGATATATCACAAATAAATTGCAGGGATATGTGGTGAAAATAATTCACCAAGGTGGAACCCTAGTGTGGGCTCTAGAAATAAGGGGGGGGGAGGGGTGATAATTATAGATTAGATTTAAATCCAGAGACAAGTAACATGCACCCTGTGTCTAGTATATACTCTACTCAGCACTTATTGAGCTTAACACCCACTACACCTGGCCCTCATTACACCTAGCACATGCCGTACCCAGCACACATTCACTGTACTTCACTCATTGTATTTAGCATAAACCATACCCAGCGCACACAGTTCCCAGCACATAATATACCTAGCACACACTGTACTTAAACTGAATTGTACCCAGCATACCCTATACCTGGCACACCTCATATCTAGCACCCATTGTACCCAACACGCATAGTACCTGGAACCTACTGTACCTAGCTCAAACAATGCTCAGCACACACAGCACCCGGCACCAACCTAGCCTAGCACACGCAGTACCCAGCACACAATGAACCAAGCATTCACCGTAGCCAGCACTCATTGCATCTAATGCGCTCTGCCCCTAGCACACACTGTACCTAGCACCCACGGTACTTCGTTCAAACTGTACCTAGCCCATGCCGTACCTAGCACACATTGTACCTAGCACACATTGGACCTAGCACACATTGGACCTAGCACACATTGTACCTAGCACACATTGTACCTAGCACACATTGTACCTAGCACACATTGTACCTAGCACACATTGTACCTAGCACACATTGTACCTAGCACACATTGTACCTAGCACACATTGTACCTAGCACACATTGTACCTAGCACACATTGTACCTAGCACACATTGTACCTAGCACCCACGGTACTTCGTTCAAACTGTACCTAGCCCATGCCGTACCTAGCACACATTGTACCTAGCACACATTGGACCTAGCACACATTGTACCTAGCACACATTGTACCTAGCACACATTGTACCTAGCACACATTGTACCTAGCACACATTGTACCTAGCACACATTGTACCTAGCACACATTGTACCTAGCACACATTGTACCTAGCACACATTGTACCTAGCACACATTGTACCTAGGACACATTGTACCTAGGACACATTGTACCTAGGACACATTGTACCTAGGACACATTGTACCTAGCACACATTGTACCTAGCACACATTGTACCTAGCACACATTGTACCTAGCACACATTGTACCTAGCACACATTGTACCTAGCACACATTGTACCTAGCACACATTGTACCTAGCACACACAATACCTAGCACACACGGTACACTATACCCAGCGCACATTATACCTAGCGCACGTTGAACCTAACACTCATTGTACCTAGCACACATGATACCCAGCACACACCAACCTAGCACATACTGTACACATAGTATCCAGAATACACAGTACCCAGCACGCACTGTACCTAGCACACATTGTACCTAGAACACACTGAACCTAGCACACAGCACCTAAGATATATAGAACCAAACGCTCACAGTACCTAGCACACAGTACCTAGTAATAAGCGTCAACATTGGTGTTAGCAAATATTATGGAAAAGTCAAGTTGGCAGATTTCTTCTAATACCCTAAACAAAATCTATGATGTTGTGCTAGAGATGAACATAGCATATTTCTAAGTTTAGTGACTGCTGGAAAAAAGAGAGTGCACCCATCTAATAATTCTATGCAAAATGTAGATACTTGAAAGAAAGAAAAATTTTTGCTTTATATCTTAAGGTGAAAACTGCATTAATACTTTTGGATGTAAAGTGAGAGCATAAATAGGTAAAAATGGCTATATAGGTTTTATCATAAGAGAACCACACACTGTTCAAAGATATATATAAGGAAATTCTATAGCTTACTTTAGCTCTGGCCCTCGTATGGAAAAGCAATTTAAGATTATCCGGGCAGGCAATATCTACAATAGATCGAATAGTGTAGAAAAACAACATTAAGGAACCATATGTTATAGTACACTTAGAACATAGGTAAGTATAAATGAATAAAATGAGCGTAATGTACTATGGAAATTACAGTTAATGTAATGTGGAATAGCTGGGCACCTCACCCTGTGTCAGCATCTTTGAGATGCAGGCAGCAACAGTAAAAGGAGGTTAGTCTCTACACATTAAGAATGGTACTAAAGCATCTACAACAACTTCTATACCACTATTTCTTTTGTTCACATAAAACCCATTAGTGATATATGAATGCATAAGGGACACTAACAAATAAAGCAAGGCACCTTATACCTAACCTTCTATATTGCTAAAATGGCGATAACACCCATAACAATTATGGCCAATGATCAGTATGGATATCTGTATTTTGTTATTGTTTACAAAGATGCAGTTTGCTGTAATCAATATCTAGTACATGTAGCACAAAACTAAGAAGAATGTCAATGTTGTGCACATTATGCGCTACAGCGCCAAATTAACTCTTTACAGAGTAACTGATTGCCATTCAAATTGTACATAGGGTAAGGCACCAACCGGAGTATTGTTATAAAAGAAAATTATCTGAGCCACCAGGCACTTCCATGCGATTTGGAAAGTTTTTGCAGAAGCGCCAATATCCGGCTCCATGTTGTTCCGGAGCTCCTATGTCTGCTGCTGCCCTGGAAGTCCCGGCAGTGTAAATAGCTGCAGACGCAAGGAAGCAAGTTGGGCAGTACCCGGAGCTGAATTGGTGGAGATCTATATCTCCCATTCTCTTCGGTAATGAGTGAGTGAGTGAGTGGCGAGGGCTGGAAACAAGTACCTCCAGGTCTTCTTTGTAGGCTGCAGCACAAATATGGTGGCTATTCGCGCCACTCCGCACTTCTCCAGCACCCTCCTATGTGGTATGCACCAGGTCCTTGTAAGTAGTGGTTACTGCAGGTTAGGAAGCCGCATAGTATCTGGTCAATGGTGCCGATTCAGCTTCTTCCCCTGGTCCTGGCTCTGATACTTTCTCAGCAGGGTTTTCCCGGAGAGTATACATGCACTGCAGTAAAATCTATCTAGGGGCATGGCACACACAATGTAGCAGTCAGTGCAGGGGGCCCGTATCTCCTAGGCAAACTACCTGCCTACATTGCTCCCACCACTGACAAAGTATAAGTCCGGATCTCGGGGTATGTTATACTTTACCCTCCGATAACGAGGGGCTGCTTACGGCACACGGATGGTGTGGGAGAGGTGATCACAGTTGCTCCCTCTCTCCCTTCCTGCAAGTCCAACGCTAAGGCAGCATCTGAATCCACCGGCTTCAATGAGTGCAGCACTCTAGGATTCATAATTGGTGATCTTTGTGTTCTCCAAGTTTCAATGTGATAGCTGGTGATTTGTTTCTTACTTGAATTGGCTAAATTTTGACAATTTTTTTATCATTTATTACAGGAGCCATGTTCAAACACGTCCTCTCTGCATGATAGCTGGCTCCGCCCCCCGGGTTAATACATTTTATTAGTGGCGGCGATGTTGGGAGTGGCAGATTTGGGGTTAATAACTTTAATATAGTGTTTGCGATGCGGGAGGGCCTCGGTTTATCGGTTAATAAGTAGTTTATGGATGTTAGTGTACTTTGTAACAGTTTAGTTATGAGTTTTGTGTAACAGTTTTGTTGCGTAAAACTTACTACCTCTCAGATTGCAAAATGGATCGTGGCGGTATAGGGTGTAACACAAGCTTTTTAGCCTCACCGCAAAACTTGTAATGGCAGCGCTATGAAAATCCCATGCATTTTTTTGAATGTGGGACTGACGTTGCGTTACAGGCTAAAAGGCTTGCGGAACAGCTATACCGACAAGACTTGTAATGGCTGTGTTGCTGTTTTAACGCTGAAATGGCAATTTTTTCGGCATTAAAACACGAACGCAAAACTCGTAATATAGGTAATTGTGTTTTGCTTAGAAAAATCATTAGATTTTTTTAAATATATATATATATATATATATATATATATATAAATAAAAAACACGGAAGGGAACTGCACTCTCATACCGGACCGGGTACACATCCTATGACCCTGCAACATGCTCAGCCCTGGGTGCCACTGGCACTCACAGGAAGCTGTGCTGTCCCCAGAGCCACAAGCAGTTAACCCCAGACAGGTCTGGGTGCAAGAACCATAGGGAAAATTACACAACAAATTAATACAACACAAAGAGAAAACCCAGCACTCACTTACAAGCTCTCAGCTAAGATTTAAAAGCAAAAATGGAAAGGTTAGTCACCGCATCTGGCCAAATGGGACAAGCTCAGGTACCACGTCAAGGTCCTCTCCAATACCTGAGACCCTAAAACAGCCACACAATCCACGCTTTCAAATCCAAACAAACTGAAAACAAAAAAAGGGTGCACAGGAATATGTAATCACCCTAGACATATACAAAACACGGAAGGGAACTGCACTCTCATACCGGACCGGGTACACATCCTATGACCCTGCAACATGCTCAGCCCTGGGTGCCACTGGCACTCACAGGAAGCTGTGCTGTCCCCAGAGCCACAAGCAGTTAACCCCAGACAGGTCTGGGTGCAAGAACCATAGGGAAAATTACAAAACAAATTAATACAACACACAGAGAAAACCCAGCACTCACTTACAAGCTCTCAGCTAAGATTTAAAAGCAAAAATGGAAAGGTTAGTCACCGCATCTGGCCAAATGGGACAAGCTCAGGTACCACGTCAAGGTCCTCTCCAATACCTGAGACCCTAAAACAGCCACACAATGCACGCTTTCAAATCCAAACAAACTGAAAACAAAAAAAGGGTGCACAGGAATATGTAATCACCCTAGACATATACAAAACACGGAAGGGAACTGCACTCTCATACCGGACCGGGTACACATCCTATGACCCTGCAACATGCTCAGCCCTGGGTGCCACTGGCACTCACAGGAAGCTGTGCTGTCCCCAGAGCCACAAGCAGTTAACCCCAGACAGGTCTGGGTGCAAGAACCATAGGGAAAATTACAAAACAAATTAATACAACACACAGAGAAAACCCAGCACTCACTTACAAGCTCTCAGCTAAGATTTAAAAGCAAAAATGGAAAGGTTAGTCACCGCATCTGGCCAAATGGGACAAGCTCAGGTACCACGTCAAGGTCCTCTCCAATACCTGAGACCCTAAAACAGCCACACAATGCACGCTTTCAAATCCAAACAAACTGAAAACAAAAAAAGGGTGCACAGGAATATGTAATCACCCTAGACATATACAAAACACGGAAGGGAACTGCACTCTCATACCGGACCGGGTACACATCCTATGACCCTGCAACATGCTCAGCCCTGGGTGCCACTGGCACTCACAGGAAGCTGTGCTGTCCCCAGAGCCACAAGCAGTTAACCCCAGACAGGTCTGGGTGCAAGAACCATAGGGAAAATTACAAAACAAATTAATACAACACACAGAGAAAACCCAGCACTCACTTACAAGCTCTCAGCTAAGATTTAAAAGCAAAAATGGAAAGGTTAGTCACCGCATCTGGCCAAATGGGACAAGCTCAGGTACCACGTCAAGGTCCTCTCCAATACCTGAGACCCTAAAACAGCCACACAATGCACGCTTTCAAATCCAAACAAACTGAAAACAAAAAAAGGGTGCACAGGAATATGTAATCACCCTAGACATATACAAAACACGGAAGGGAACTGCACTCTCATACCGGACCGGGTACACATCCTATGACCCTGCAACATGCTCAGCCCTGGGTGCCACTGGCACTCACAGGAAGCTGTGCTGTCCCCAGAGCCACAAGCAGTTAACCCCAGACAGGTCTGGGTGCAAGAACCATAGGGAAAATTACAAAACAAATTAATACAACACACAGAGAAAACCCAGCACTCACTTACAAGCTCTCAGCTAAGATTTAAAAGCAAAAATGGAAAGGTTAGTCACCGCATCTGGCCAAATGGGACAAGCTCAGGTACCACGTCAAGGTCCTCTCCAATACCTGAGACCCTAAAACAGCCACACAATGCACGCTTTCAAATCCAAACAAACTGAAAACAAAAAAAGGGTGCACAGGAATATGTAATCACCCTAGACATATACAAAACACGGAAGGGAACTGCACTCTCATACCGGACCGGGTACACATCCTATGACCCTGCAACATGCTCAGCCCTGGGTGCCACTGGCACTCACAGGAAGCTGTGCTGTCCCCAGAGCCACAAGCAGTTAACCCCAGACAGGTCTGGGTGCAAGAACCATAGGAAAATTTACAAAACAAATTAATACAACACACAGAGAAAACCCAGCACTCACTTACAAGCTCTCAGCTAAGATTTAAAAGCAAAAATGGAAAGGTTAGTCACCGCATCTGGCCAAATGGGACAAGCTCAGGTACCACGTCAAGGTCCTCTCCAATACCTGAGACCCTAAAACAGCCACACAATGCACGCTTTCAAATCCAAACAAACTGAAAACAAAAAAAGGGTGCACAGGAATATGTAATCACCCTAGACATATACAAAACACGGAAGGGAACTGCACTCTCATACCGAATCGGGTACACATCCTATGACCCTGCAACATGCTCAGCCCTGGGTGCCACTGGCACTCACAGGAAGCTGTGCTGTCCCCAGAGCCACAAGCAGTTAACCCCAGACAGGTCTGGGTGCAAGAACCATAGGGAAAATTACAAAACAAATTAATACAACACACAGAGAAAACCCAGCACTCACTTACAAGCTCTCAGCTAAGATTTAAAAGCAAAAATGGAAAGGTTAGTCACCGCATCTGGCCAAATGGGACAAGCTCAGGTACCACGTCAAGGTCCTCTCCAATACCTGAGACCCTAAAACAGCCACACAATGCACGCTTTCAAATCCAAACAAACTGAAAACAAAAAAAGGGTGCACAGGAATATGTAATCACCCTAGACATATACAAAACACGGAAGGGAACTGCACTCTCATACCGGACCGGGTACACATCCTATGACCCTGCAACATGCTCAGCCCTGGGTGCCACTGGCACTCACAGGAAGCTGTGCTGTCCCCAGAGCCACAAGCAGTTAACCCCAGACAGGTCTGGGTGCAAGAACCATAGGGAAAATTACAAAACAAATTAATACAACACACAGAGAAAACCCAGCACTCACTTACAAGCTCTCAGCTAAGATTTAAAAGCAAAAATGGAAAGGTTAGTCACCGCATCTGGCCAAATGGGACAAGCTCAGGTACCACGTCAAGGTCCTCTCCAATACCTGAGACCCTAAAACAGCCACACAATGCACGCTTTCAAATCCAAACAAACTGAAAACAAAAAAAGGGTGCACAGGAATATGTAATCACCCTAGACATATACAAAACACGGAAGGGAACTGCACTCTCATACCGGACCGGGTACACATCCTATGACCCTGCAACATGCTCAGCCCTGGGTGCCACTGGCACTCACAGGAAGCTGTGCTGTCCCCAGAGCCACAAGCAGTTAACCCCAGACAGGTCTGGGTGCAAGAACCATAGGGAAAATTACAAAACAAATTAATACAACACACAGAGAAAACCCAGCACTCACTTACAAGCTCTCAGCTAAGATTTAAAAGCAAAAATGGAAAGGTTAGTCACCGCATCTGGCCAAATGGGACAAGCTCAGGTACCACGTCAAGGTCCTCTCCAATACCTGAGACCCTAAAACAGCCACACAATGCACGCTTTCAAATCCAAACAAACTGAAAACAAAAAAAGGGTGCACAGGAATATGTAATCACCCTAGACATATACAAAACACGGAAGGGAACTGCACTCTCATACCGGACCGGGTACACATCCTATGACCCTGCAACATGCTCAGCCCTGGGTGCCACTGGCACTCACAGGAAGCTGTGCTGTCCCCAGAGCCACAAGCAGTTAACCCCAGACAGGTCTGGGTGCAAGAACCATAGGAAAATTTACAAAACAAATTAATACAACACACAGAGAAAACCCAGCACTCACTTACAAGCTCTCAGCTAAGATTTAAAAGCAAAAATGGAAAGGTTAGTCACCGCATCTGGCCAAATGGGACAAGCTCAGGTACCACGTCAAGGTCCTCTCCAATACCTGAGACCCTAAAACAGCCACACAATGCACGCTTTCAAATCCAAACAAACTGAAAACAAAAAAAGGGTGCACAGGAATATGTAATCACCCTAGACATATACAAAACACGGAAGGGAACTGCACTCTCATACCGAATCGGGTACACATCCTATGACCCTGCAACATGCTCAGCCCTGGGTGCCACTGGCACTCACAGGAAGCTGTGCTGTCCCCAGAGCCACAAGCAGTTAACCCCAGACAGGTCTGGGTGCAAGAACCATAGGGAAAATTACAAAACAAATTAATACAACACACAGAGAAAACCCAGCACTCACTTACAAGCTCTCAGCTAAGATTTAAAAGCAAAAATGGAAAGGTTAGTCACCGCATCTGGCCAAATGGGACAAGCTCAGGTACCACGTCAAGGTCCTCTCCAATACCTGAGACCCTAAAACAGCCACACAATGCACGCTTTCAAATCCAAACAAACTGAAAACAAAAAAAGGGTGCACAGGAATATGTAATCACCCTAGACATATACAAAACACGGAAGGGAACTGCACTCTCATACCGGACCGGGTACACATCCTATGACCCTGCAACATGCTCAGCCCTGGGTGCCACTGGCACTCACAGGAAGCTGTGCTGTCCCCAGAGCCACAAGCAGTTAACCCCAGACAGGTCTGGGTGCAAGAACCATAGGGAAAATTACAAAACAAATTAATACAACACACAGAGAAAACCCAGCACTCACTTACAAGCTCTCAGCTAAGATTTAAAAGCAAAAATGGAAAGGTTAGTCACCGCATCTGGCCAAATGGGACAAGCTCAGGTACCACGTCAAGGTCCTCTCCAATACCTGAGACCCTAAAACAGCCACACAATGCACGCTTTCAAATCCAAACAAACTGATTTATATATATTCAGAATTGATGTTCTGGGAGGATTGGATCAAATGAACCGTGATATTAAAAAAACAGAGGACTGCATAAATTAATAAATTAATCAAATGTATTATTACCAAGAGCAAAATTATGCATCTAGGATCACAAATCCAGTGATCATGCCCAAAACCTGTCTATTATTAGTGTCTATATAACATGATTTAAAGTAAAGATTGTAATTAATTTGTTTATTTAGAAAAATTCAAAACAACAATAATTATTTTTCTTCTGTAACAAAAGCTAATTTTTAGTTTATCATCAGGGTTAATGTACTGTATCAAGATTATTGCTTGTTTTCCCCCCAAAGTATATCTTAGTCTATCGATATACAGAAATGCCAGCTCCAGATGGCAGAGAGATTGCTGGCAGATTGCCTTCTTGTTGCAAGACATTTGCCCTGTGTCACACCAAGTTATTGGGGGTATGATTTATTACTTCTGGATAAAAGAGTCTCTACAGGAGCTCATTGGAGCCACACAAGGGGGTGATCAAATGGATTTTATGGCTTGTCTTGTCTCTTACACAAGGCTCTTGCTGATGTGGTACAGCTGTATCACTTAAAGTGATAGTAAAGTTACAATACTACTTTTTATATATTTTAAAAGAGATAAATAAATGCAGGTCATCAGTATATATATATATATATATATATATATATATATATATATATATATATATATTATATGCAATAATTTAATTCAAATCTTCCTTTTGTTTTTCATTTTTCAATAACCCCCCAGCCACCCCCTTCTAAAACAATTTTGTGACAGGTGGGTGATGCAGCCAATATCAAGCGCACCTCCTGCCCTATATATATCTATAGCAGTGCACTTTTGCTCTGCTGCTTGTCCATCAGGTCGGATATTTTTTGCTGCTCTTATATTCTTATATGTCTGTGGGGTATGATGCACCTACAGACTAAACCACTCTGTGACGAGTTGTAAACAGTTTGCATTTGCATAATCTGATTCTACAGACAAGCAGCATTGTAAGAGCGCCTTCTATTGATATACATGGGGCATGTGATGAGCTTGCTATTGGCTGCCCTACCCGTCTATCAAAGTAAGAAAACATTTTTACATCATGGCGGCCAGGAGCTAAATGCAAAATAAAAATGAAAGTTCTATGTTCTATGGCTAGTTACCACCCAAGAAGCAGCCTCTTTTTGCTCAACATGTGCCTTTCACAGAGAAGAACTTTCCTGAAGCATATCAGTCTGGTCCTGACTTCACAGTACAGTCCAGTCCCAAAATACCAGGCAATCCCTCTCTGAACGAGAGAAACAGCAAAACCCCAGATGTACGTTTCAGCCTATTGTGGGCTTCGTCAGTGAGGGGCAGCCATATCCCTCTAGGCACACAGAGCAACGGGTCCACGACTGGATTCCCGCATCACACTTAGGGAGATTTCCCCAAGTATCATAACTTGCATAAATAAAAAGAGAGAAGCGCTCAACGGGGCTGGGCTGCTTCTTGGGTGGTAACTAGCCACAGAACAAGATATTATGCTATTGTTCGTTCCCAGGTTAAGCGCTTCTCGCTTTTTATTTATGCAAATTAAAACACTTAGGAAGTCTCCCTAAGTGTGAAGTGGGAATCCAGACGTGGACCCGTTGCTCAGTGTGCCTAGAGGGATATGGCTGCACCTCACTGACGAGGCCCACAATAGGTCGAAATGTACATCTGGGGTTTTGCTGTTTCTATCGTTCAGAGAGGGATTGCCTGGTATTTCGGGGCTGGACTGTACTGTGAAATCAGGATCAGACTGATATGCTTCAGGAAAGTTCTTCTCTATGAAAGGCACACGTTGAGCAAAAAAAAAGAGGCTGCTTCTTGGGTGGTAACTTGCCACAGAACAAGCTATTATACTATTGTCCGTTCTCAGGTTGAGCGCTTCTCTCTTTTTATTTATATTAAATACAGTGTATACAAAATGTGCTAAATAGCTGAGTTAAGGTTATATAGAATTGCTACAGAATATCTGATGTCTAGATTTGGCACAAAGGAATTAATATAATAATACTGTGTTCAGCTTCGAATAGGAACAGAAACAAATGGATGTACAATAACTTAGTATTTATTAAAGATGCCATGCATATGCATGGGTAAAGGATGGATAGAAAATAAACCAGACTTCTAATTGCTACTGCAAATAATTAGAGTCCTAGTAAAGATGGTACTATACAATCATAAGTGCTATACATTCTGTGTTAAACTTTCTATATCACAATGTAGTATGTGATATCACACAGATAGAAATAAACAGTATAAAAAACATACATATGATATTTTAAAAATTTGAAAATTAAAAGACCAATAAAAAGTCCAGTTAAGAACCTGTTAGGGACGTCTCCCAAAAAGAACTAACAAAAAAACACCAAGAAAAAATACCAGCGGCATAGATTATGGTATAAACAACACAGTCCTTTAGATTTGCTGGTGTATAATAACCTTCATCAGCATACAAACATAACAGTGTAGATTTTATCGTCTAATTCACTTATAGGTGTGTTTTGAAACAGAGTGATAATCCCAACATTGATGCAAAGTCCATAATCACCATGAAAATCCCAGCATATACCTTCTTACTTTAAAATGCAAGAAAGGGATTACTATGAAAGAGTAGCTGTTATGAAAACAATTTGCAGTATATTTTCAAAGTCACAGGTTGTTGTTTGCACAAATCAGTACTCACTTTTGCATGATAGATTAATTGTAATCAACTTTCTCTGAGCGTTATCCGAAAACCTGCACTTAGTGCATTTGCAGGCAGGTGACTTCAAATACTCCGGAACCGCCTTGTTTGTTTGGCGGATAGAATTTTCCAATTGAATATAGAAAAACGAGTTTGGCCAAACTCTTCCAGATAGTGACCTGCTATGCGAGCAGGGTGGATAGGTTAGTAACAAACTGGTAAGCTTCAGTGTGTTTCACTCACGGCTAGGGCTTTTTCAAGATAGTGTTGAGATAATGTATTTGCTGCAGATTCAACCTTACCAGTTTCATCCCAAAGTACAAGGTGACCTGTTTTGCTTTTGGAGTTACTGTGCCCTCATGCCTCCTGCTTCCTCGGCCAGTGTTACTTGTTCCACATTTACTTGTTATACGTGTTAATGGTAACAGAAAATGATTATCAAACACCTTGTGACCATAATTTTACTTTAAATCACATTATCATTGTTTCTTACTGCTGTGTGAGCACACACACACAAACCTTATCAAGATCTTAAAATCAGATGTTTACATTACAGTCTTACACATCCTGAGAGACAGGGATTAGCATCTAATATTTTACTAAGGCTCTTAGCTTTTTGGGTTATTCAACATCATCTATATACAAATGCCCCTTCATGTGTTCTAAAAAGTGTGTGTCTGGTTCTCAGTATTCAGTATCGGTTGAATCCTAAATTACAAATAAAAATGTTACCCCTGCCTTGTAAAAATGCACCATGAGTGTCCATCCGCAGGCCCAAAGGCAACATTCAGCCCTTCATTGGTTTTAATTTACTTTCATTAATCAGAGTGTATAGATTATATTCATACACTCACCGGCCACTTTATTAGGTAGACCTGTTCAATTGCTTGGTAACATAGATTGCTAATGAGCCAATCAAATTGCAGCAACTCAATACATTTAGGCATCTAGATAAGGTGAAGACAACTTGCTGAAGTTGAAACTGAGTATCAGAATGGGGAAGAAAGGGGATTTAAGTGACTTTGAACGTGGCATGGTTGTTGGTGCCAGACGGGCTGGTCTGAGTATTTCAAAAACTGCTGATCTACTGGGATTTTCATGCACAACCATCTCTAGGGTTTACAGAGAATGCTCAGAAAATGAGAAAATATCCACTGAGCGGCAGTTGTGTGGCCGAAAATGCCTTGTTGATGTCAGAGGTCAGAGGAGAATGGGCAGACTGCTTCAAGATGATAGAAAGGCAACAGTAACTCAAATACCCAGGCGTTACAACCAAGATATGCAGAAAACCATCTCTGAATGCACAACACATTGAACCTTGATGCAGATAGGCTATAGCAGCATAAGAACTCACCGAGTGCCACTTCTGTCAGCTAAGAACAGGAAACTGAGGCTACAATTCGCACATGCTTATCAAAATTTGACAATATAAGATTGGAAAAACGTTGCCTAGTCTGATAAAGCTCGATTTTAGCTGTGACATTAAGATGGTAGGGTCAAAATTTAGCGTAAACAACATGAAAGCATGGATCCATCCTGCCTTGTATCAATGGTTCAGGCTGGTGGTGTAATGGTGTGGGGGATAATTTATTGGCACACTTTGGGCCCCTTAGTACCAATTGAGCATCGTTTAAATGCCACGTCCTACCTGAGTATTGTTGTTGACCATGTCCACCCCTTTCTGGCTACAATATACCCATCTTCTGATGGCTACTCCCAGCAGGATAATGCACCATGTCACAAAGCTAAAATCACCTCAAAGTGGTTTCTTGAACATGACAATGAGTTCACTGTACTCCAATGGCCTCCACAGTCACCAGATTTCAATCCAATAGAGCCCCTTTGGGATGTGGTGGAATTGGAGATTTGCATCATGGATATGTAGCCGACAAATCTGCAGCAACTGCGTGATGCTATCATGTCAATATGGACCAAAATGTCTGAGGAATGTTTCCAACACCTTGTTGAATCTATGCCATGAAGAATTAAGGCAGTTCTGAAGGTAAAAAGGGGTCCAACCCGGTACTATCAAGGTGTACCTAATAAAGTGGCCGGGGAGTGTATAAATACAGTATGTGTGTGTATGTGTGTGTGTGTATGTGTGTGTGTGTGTGTGTGTAAAACAATATTAATTGTGGGTGGGGGTTGGAAGTCTTGGTGAGTTTGCAACACTTATTTGTAGGACTTGACCCCTGGTAACAGCACACAGTCAGACTATAGGACACATCACAAGACATGTCTATATTGTTTACTTTAGGGTTGTTTGCCCACTGAAGGTGAAGGATCTACAGAATGGACTGAAGGAGCTGTAGTACTTCCTATAAATTACATTTGCTTTTAAATTACACTGCTGTATTATAGAGCTGCTTCATAATTAGTGATAGGTCTATATGGGTAGTTTTGTGGAGTGATTTATTGGTATATTGCAATAGATAAAACAAAACAGAAAACATATGGGGGTCGATCCGATATAAATCGTCGCCCGCAAAAGCCGGCGACGCCAATATTTACGCGGATTTGGTATCACATATACGGCGTAACCTAGAAGTTACGCGCGTATATTTCTGCCGTCGCCCGTAGTTTTTTGGGCCATAGGCAGGTATACCAAACCAGCGCAGTTTGGTATCCAATATGCAGCGTAAGGACTTACGTGGCGAAAATGGAGAAAACTTACTCCATTTTCACCTCGCCACAAAAAGCAGCCGTAAGAAGCCTTACGCTGACTATTGGAGCCCCGTAACTCCCTAAACTAACTAGAAAATAAACCTAACACCTAACGCATGCGCAATGTCTATCTCCCTGTCAACCGCGATCTGCTAAATAAAACCTAACACCTAACGCATGCGCAATGTCTATCTACCGGTCAACCGCGATCCCCCCCCCCCGAAATCCCTAATAAAGTTATTAACCCCTAAACCGCCGCTCCCGGACCCCGCCGCCATCTACATAAACTAACCCCCTACTGTGAGCCCCTAAAACCGCCACCATCTACCTTATCTATCCCCTAATCTGACCCCTTACACCGCCGCCACCTATATAAAAATTATTAACCCCTAATCTAATCCCCCTATACCGCCGCCAGCTATATTAATATTATTAACCCCTAATGTAAACCCCTTACACCGCCGCCATCTCTATTAAAATGATTAACCCCTAATTTAATCTACCTACCCCGCCGCCAGCTATATTATCTATATTAACCCTAAGTATATTATAGTTAATATAGGTATTACATTATATATATTAACTATATTAACCCTAATTATATTAGGGTTAATATAGTTAATATAGTTACTATAGTATTTATATTAACTCTATTAACTCTATCTAACCCTAACTAAATTTATATTAAATTAATCTAATTCATTTATAAACTAAAATATTCCTATTTAAATCTAAATACTTACCTATAAAATAAACCCTAAGATAGCTACAATATAATTAATAATTACATTGTAGCTATGTTAGGGTTAATATTTATTTTACAGGTAAATTGTTAATTATTTTAACTAGGTATAATAGATATTAAATAGTTATTAACTATTTAATATCTACCTAGTTAAAATAATTACCCAATTACCTGTAAAATAAATCCTAACCTAAGTTATAAATACACCTACACTATCAATAAATTTAATAAACTACAAACATCTATCTAAAAATACAATTAAATTAACTAAACTAAATTACCAAAAAAAACAAACACTAAATTACAAAAAATAAAAAAAAGATTACAAGATTTTTAAGCTAATTACACCTATTCTAAGCCCCCTAATAAAATAATAAACCCCCAAAATAAAAAACATTCCCTGCCCTATTCTAAATTAAACAAATTTCAAAGCTCTTTACCTTACCAGCCCTTAAAAGGGCCTTTTGTGGGGCATGCCCCAAAGAATTCAGCTCTTTTGCATACAACAAATACAATCCCCCCCCCATTACAACCCACCACCCACATACCCCTATTCTAAAACCACCCAAACCCCCCTTAAAAAAGCCTAACACTACCCCCCTGAAGATCTCCCTACCTTGTCTTCACCACACCGGGCCGAACTCCTGATCCGATCCGGGCGATGTCTTCCTCCAAGCGGCAAAGAAGAATTCTTCCTCCGGCGATGTCTTCCTCCAAGCGGCAAAGAAGAATTCTTCCTCCGGCGACGTCTTCCTCCAAGCGGCAGCAAAGTCTTCATTCTTCCGGCGGCATCTTCAATCTTCTTTCTTCGCTCCGCCGCCGCGGAGCATCCATCCTGGCCGACTGCTGTACTACGAATGAGGTACCTTTAAATGACGTCATCCAAGATGGCGTCCGCCGAATTCTGATTGGCTGATAGGATTCTATCAGCCAATCGGAATTAAGTTAGAAAAATCTGATTGGCTGATTGAATCAGCCAATCAGATTCAAGTTCAATCCGATTGGCTGATCCGAACAGCCAATCAGATTGAGCTCGCATTCTATTGGCTGATCGGTGGTTTTAGAATAGGGGTATGTGGGTGGTGGGTTGTAATGGGGGGGGGATTGTATTTGTTGTATGCAAAAGAGCTGAATTCTTTGGGGCATGCCCCACAAAAGGCCCTTTTAAGGGCTGGTAAGGTAAAGAGCTTTGAAATTTGTTTAATTTAGAATAGGGCAGGGAATTTTTTTTATTTTGGGGGTTTATTATTTTATTAGGGGGCTTAGAATAGGTGTAATTAGCTTAAAAATCTTGTAATCTTTTTTTTATTTTTTGTAATTTAGTGTTTGTTTTTTTTGGTAATTTAGTTTAGTTAATTTAATTGTATTTTTAGATAGATGTTTGTAGTTTATTAAATTTATTGATAGTGTAGGTGTATTTATAACTTAGGTTAGGATTTATTTTACAGGTAATTGGGTAATTATTTTAACTAGGTAGATATTAAATAGTTAATAACTATTTAATATCTATTATACCTAGTTAAAATAATTAACAATTTACCTGTAAAATAAATATTAACCCTAACATAGCTACAATGTAATTATTAATTATATTGTAGCTATCTTAGGGTTTATTTTATAGGTAAGTATTTAGATTTAAATAGGAATATTTTAGTTTATAAATGAATTAGATTAATTTAATATAAATTTAGTTAGGGGTGTTAGGGTTAGATAGAGTTAATATAGTTAATATAAATACTATAGTAACTATATTAACCCTAATATAATTAGGGTTAATATAGTTAATATATATAATGTAATAACTATATTAACTATAATATACTTAGGGTTAATATAGATAATATAGCTGGCGGCGGGGTAGGTAGATTAAATTAGGGGTTAATCATTTTAATAGAGATGGCGGCGGTGTAAGGGGCTTACATTAGGGGTTAATAATTTTAATATAGATGGCGGCGGTGTTAGGGGCTCACTTTAGGGGGTTATAGATATAATATAGCTGGCGGCGGGGTACGGGAGCGGCGGTTTAGGGGTTAATAGCTTTTTTATTGTTAGGATAGTGAGGGGGGATAGCGGATAGAGGGTTAGACAGTGCGGGCTATGTTAGGGAGGCGTGTTAGACTTGTCGGGCTATGTTAGGGAGGCGTGTTAGACAGTGCGGGTGTTTTAGACTTTAGTCAGGTTTTATAGGCGCCGGCAGATTCTAACGTGGCGCAAGTCACTGGCGACGCCAGAAATTTGTACTTGCGCAGATTTCTGGACATCGCTGGTTTGTCAGACTTACGGCACGTTAGCATCTGACGGCGACCTATATGGTATAGCTCGAGTTGCGAGCTGAAACTGCGGGCGACGCCGGTTCCCTCGCTTGCGCCGCAAACTGCGATCTATATCGGATCGCGCCCATGGTTGCAATGTAATCCTTGTAGATGTTTAATCTTTCATGCATTTTTATATTCATTGTATTATTCACAATATAAATACCATGATAAATAAAAACTTCATAATGCACCACCATTTGTAAATATAGGTACTAAAGTATTTTTTTTAAGATTGTGACCTTAGTTATCTCTGAGATTTAGAAATGGATTTTGATTCCCCTCATTTTTCAAAATATCCCGCAGCAACTGAAGTCAGACAAGTTAATGTTCTGGGTAGTTTGCACACTGAAATAGAAAAAGCGTTGTACAAACACATAGTATAATTAGGCTACGGTAAAAGAAGAAAAATAGTTTACAAAATGGGAGTAAATAACTAAATATTACATATAATACAGAGTACATCTAACTTTTAGTAAAATCTTACCTTCATTCTAAGCACATATGAGCAGTTAATCATCTGGTCAATGGATGTTAGTTATATCTCTCACTTGAAATGTATGAGTTATAGTTATTGAAACTGCAGTGGTTTGAAATCTTTAGCTACAGAAAAGAGAATCCGAAGAATAATGAAAAAGCTTCAATAGCAAAAAAAAAAAAAAAAGCTTTAGAGTGCACTAAGAAATGTCACTATGAATTATCAGGGATAATAATACAATAGACATGTTCTGCATTATTTATACCAACAAATAAGGCAATTTAACTTGGTGGAAAAGATTCCATGTTTACTTACAAGGTGTAGTTTTTATTTTCTAACTACAAAAATCATTGCAGTGGTAAAAAACAGAAAATCAGTTGAAAAACGATAAAAAAAAAAAGAACGTAATAAATGTGGATCATATGATCAAGTGCACACTAAACTCAGTATATGTGAAGGACAAAGAATACCTCAATATTAAAATAAGTGGTTAATTTTTTTGATAATTTAAAGGGACATGAAACCTAAATTTTGTTATTTCATGATTCAAATAGAGAATACATTTTGAAAAAAAGTTTACAAATTACTTTTATTATCAAATTTGCACCGTTATGCTATTCTTTGTTGAAGAGATATCTAGATAGGTACCATGCACATGTCTGGAGCACTACATGATAGGAAAAAGTGCTACCATCTAGTGCACTTGCTAATGCCTGGTTTCTCCACAGCCGGACCACGGCCCAGTATCGGGCCTTGACATCCCTCCTGGTGGGCAATAACTTGAAAAGCCCCCACTGCAAGTTGTGTCAGGCCAGCCCCTCCATACATACGAAATACAGGGCAGGCCTGTCAGAGTGCCAGTGCACATGTGCGTGTTGACTGTGCACATATAGAGGCAGTCCAGTGGGAGGACAGAGTGGGACAAGGAGCAGATAGGACTGGACCTGGGAACTGCAAATAAGTGATACGAGCCCTCTGACACCAATGACCAATATTTTCTTCCCCTTTTACACCAATGTGTTAATATATATATACTCCCACCTGTAGCCAACAACAGATGAAGACCCTCACAGTACTCCAAAGTGTCTATATGCAAACTAAGCACCCAAAGTAGCTATACAATATGACTTATATATCACATAGGGATCAGATCCTATAATAGAACAAACCCGAAGCCAAATGTGATCATTTGGGTTTGTTCTATTATGGCATCTGATCCCTGTGTGATATATAAGTCGTATGGTATAGCTACTTTGGGTGCTTAGTTTGTATTATCAATTTCTTGGAAGCACCCTGGGTGGATGAACTTGAACCGTAAGTGCAGGCCTATCTACAATTTTTATATATATATAGTACAAAGTAGATCCGCACTCACTGGACTTTGAAAAACAAAACATGGTTTATTGTTGTGAGGTTTCAGGGATCAAACCGTCCCCTTCATCAGACCAGGGTTTGATCTGATGAAGGGGACGGTTTGATCCCCGAAACGTCACAACAATAAACCATGTTTTGTTTTTCAAAGTCCAGTGAGTGCGGATCTATTTTGTACTATTGATAACCACTGTTCCTGTCACCCTGGCCATTCATTGAGGAGGTGAGAGTGCTTAACCCACAACTATTGTTTTATGTATATATAAATAAATTATATATACACACTCTTACTACAGGGACCTAGACACGTCTGGCTAAAATGTACCGGGCTTGAGGTCACTTGGGTTGAGAAGCCCTGTGCTAATGTACAACATTGTTGTAAAACTGATACCATATAGTGCTGCAGACATGTGTACACTCTTGAAATTCCCTTACTGGATTTCAACAATTGATAACAAGAAAATGAAGAAAATTGGATAATAGAAGTAAATAAGAAAATTGTGTGTTCTAGCTGAATCAGGAAAGAACATTTTATGGGTTTTATATCCCTTTAATGTCTAAGATAAAAAATAAGGTGAAAATAAGAATATTCCTGATAAGCTACCTCATTGGTCCAAAAATTGCAACATTCATAAAACACAAAACTGTCTTTAAAGGGACAGTTTACTCAAAAATGTTCTCCCCTTTAATTTGTTCCCAATGATCCACTTTACCTGCTGGAGTGTATTAAATTGTTTACAAGTAGCTCCTTTACCCTTATATTGGCATTTGAAATTGTTAATTTAGCATGTGGTATCCCCACCTATTCTGAAAGTTTGTGGCCGCGCGTACCAGCTATAGATAAGATTTGTAAACACAGCCAGCAGAAGACATTACACTCCCAGTGTGATAAAGCAGAGATAAGGTAATAAAATGTTGATTTTCCATTGTTCTCTCAAAGTATTGGTGATTGTTTTAAGGACAGATATAAGATAAAGAAGCAGGTATATGTGCACAATGTGATACAGTAATGAGATCTGATTATACCTACAAGCTCAACCTATTTTATTAGGCTGTGGCTTCAAAACACAAAATCAGAGCTTTAAATACAGAAATAGACCTTAAAAAGCTAATTTTCATACATTTTTTACTCTGCAGTTGGTAAAAAAAGCAATTGTAAACACATTAAGGGAAAAACTATTTTACAGTATACTGTCCCTTTAAGATCTTACACGAAAAACTATTTAAAGCAAACAGAAAATGAAACTCTAACAAATGCATGAAATAAAACTCAAAAACAGTTAATGAGAAAAAAAATGTAAAAAAAAATTGCAAAAGAGAGGTGGCTAATAGGAATTGCTCTTGGGAGTGTTGTTTATTTTAGCGTAAAAAAATGGATACATCTAGAAAACAGACAATCTTCTTTCTGAGTGAACTAGATAAAAGTAACCTGACATTGAATTGGCACAAATAGCACAACAATCTCAATACACAAATGTTAATTTATTATGGGAATGCTTTTGGGTGGATGTAAAATTGTACTTGGGTGTATATGTTGATGAAAAATATGGAGCAGAATAACCCTGTTTATGGTTTGTGAAATAGACCACAAAGCCAATACGTTAGCTGTACCATTAGAGGGATGCAGGCCAATAATTATAAATCCAATTCACTTAAAAAAAGTATCCCTTCATTAGCAGATGCACAAGACTGTTAAAAACAAATATATCACTAATAAGGGGGGGGGGGGGGCATTCAAATAGTTTTTCAGTCTTTTTATGGCTTATTCTGATATAAAATAATGTGTACACTAGTACTATTGTTCAGCCTCTTCTTCTGGTTGAATAAATTATACAGTTTGCCATTCATTATACCCCAAAGCTTTTGGTTGTTAAATGGATAGTCTGATCAAAATAAACTTTCATGATTCAGATAGAGCATGCAATTTTAAGCAACTTTCTAATTTACTCCTATTATACATTTTTCTTTGTTCTCTTGGTATCTTTATTTGAAAAAGCAAGAATGTAAGCATTTTTTTGTTCAGCACCTGGGTAGCGCTTTCTGATTGGTGTCTAAATGCTTTTACAAATAAAGATACCAAGAGAACAAAGAAAAATTGATAATAGGAATAAATTAGAAAGTTGCTTAACCCCTTAACGACCGAGGACGTGCTGGGTACGTCCTCTAAAAAAAGTCACTTAACGACCAAGGACATACTCTGCAGGTCCTCGGTCTGGAAAGCAGCTGGAAGTGATCCTGATCAATTCCAGCTACTTTCCGGTTATTGCAGGATGCCTCGATATCGAGGCATCCTGAAATAACAATTTTTACCCCTCCGGTGCAGAGAGAGCCACTCTGTGGCCCTCTCTGTTCCGGACATTGATGCCCGCATTTGTTGGTGGGTGGGAGCTGAAGTGGGAGGCGGGTGGGCGGCCATCAATGGCGTCTAAGTTAGAGAGGGAGTGGGATCGCCTGGGGTATGCACGGGCACGCGCATGTGCACGGGAGGCGGCTGGCGGGCGGGTGCATGGGGAGGGAGCGGGTGGAAACCGCTACACTACAGATTTTTTTTTTTTTTATCAGTGGGAGAAAGGGGGGCTAAAATCCCTAATAAAAGTAATCTAAGGGATTTGGGAGCGGGTGGGGGATTGGTCTTGGTGGGGGGGGGGAAGCTACACTACAGAAAAAAGGAAAAAAAAAAAAAAATTTATTTGCAAACTGGGTACTGGCAGACAGCTGCCAGTATCCAAGATGGCCCCCAACAAGGCAAAGGGGGAGGGTTAGAGAGCTTTTTTTTGGGGGGGGATCAGGGAGGTTGGGGGCTAAGGGGGGGATCCTACACAGCAGCATATGTAAATATGCTTAAAAAAGATTAAAAAAAAAAGATACCTTTTATTTTAGTACTGGCAGACTTTCTGCCAGTACTTAAGATGGCGGGGACAATTGTGGGGTGGGGGAGGGAAGAGAGCTCTTTGGGAGTGATCAGGGTGTCTGATGTGTCAGGTGAGAGGCTGATCTGTACACTAAAGCTAAAATTAACCCTGCAAGCTCCCTACAAGCTACCTAATTAACCCCTTCACTGCTGGGCATAATTCACATGTTGTGCGCAGTGGCATTTAGCGGCCTTCTAATTAACAAAAAGGAGCACCAAAGCCATATATGTCTGCTATTTCTGAACAAAGGGGATCCCAGAGAAGCATTTATAACCATTTGTGCCATAATTGCACAAGCTGTTTGTAACTAATTTCAGTGAGATACCTAAAGTTTGTGAAAAAGTTGACTTTTTTTTTAATTTGATCACATTTGGCGGTGAAATGGTGGCATGAAATATACCAAAATTGGCCTAGATCAATACTTGGGGTTGTCTACTACACTACACTAAAGCTAAAATTAACCCTACAAGCTCCCTACAAGCTCCCTAATTAACCCCTGCACTGCTGAGCATAATACACGTGTGGTGCGCAGCGGCATTTAGCGGCCTTCTAAAAACCAAAAAGCAATGCCAAAGCCATATATGTCTGCTATTTCTGAACAAAGGAGATCCCAGAGAAGCATTTACAACCATTTGTGCCATAATTGCACAAAATGTTTGTAAATAATTTCAGTGAGAAATCTAAAATTTGGAAAAATTTAACGTTTTTTAATTTGATTGCATTTGGCGGTGAAATGGTGGCATGAAATATACCAAAATGGGCCTAGATCAATACTTTGGGTTGTCTACTATACTACACTAAAGCTAAAATTACCCCTAAAAGCTCCCTACATGCTCCCTAATTAACCCCTTCACTGCTGGGCATAATACACGTGTGGTGCGCAGTGGCATTTAGTGGCCTTCTAATTACCAAAAAGCAACATCAAAGCCATATATGTCTGCTATTTCTGAACAAAGGGGATCCCAGAGAAGCTGTTTGTAAATAATTTCAGTGAGAAACCTAAAGTTTATGAAACAATTTGTGAAAAAGTGAACAATTTTTTTTATTTGATCGCATTTGGTGGTGAACTGGTGGCATGAAATATACCAAAATGGGCCTAGATCAATACTTTGGGATGTCTTCTAAAAAAAATATATACATGTCAAGGGATATTCAGGGATTCCTGAAAGATATCAGTGTTCCAATGTAACTAGCGCTAATTTTGAAAAAAACTGGTTTGGAAATAGCAAAGTGCTACTTGTATTTATTGCCCTATAACTTGCTATAAAAGAACATGTAAACATTGGGTATTTCTAAACTCAGGACAAAATTTATAAACTATTTAGCATGGGTGTTTTTTGGTGGTTGTAGATATGTAACAGATTTTGGGGGTCAAAGTTAGAAAAAGTGTGTTTTTTCCATTTTTTCCTCATATTTTATAATTGTTTATATAGTAAATGATAAGATATAATGAAAATAATGGTATCTTTAGAAAGTCAATTTAATGGTGAGAAAAACTGTATATAATATGTGTGGGTACAGTAAACGAGTAAGAGGAAAATTACAGCTAAACACAAACACCGCAGAAATGTAAAAATAGCCTTGGTCCCAAAAGGACAGAAAATGGAAAAGTGATGTGATCATTAAGGGGTTAAAATTTCATGCTCTATATGAATCAGGAAAGTTTAATTTTGACTAAACTATTCCTTTAATTAATTACTAAGTGAAAACTGCAGTAATGCAAATAAAAATAAATGTAAAACATACTTAATTTCTTGTTTGTTTGTTTTTATCCTGCAATTTAATTTACTGGAGCTCATTAAGATGATAAAATAATGAAAAATTAATGATTTAAAAATTGAATACTTTACACCTATTGCATGATTTATTAAATAGATTGCTATTAAATGTCTTATAATAACTATTTATAACTATTTACTGTTGGTATTTGTGCAATGTTAAAAGTTAAAACAAAATGTATCACATTTCTTTAAGATGAAGAATTGCAACATTTATATGCAGTCAAATTGTCTTGTTAGTTGTTTCTTCCCATCAAGTAGTAACTAAATGTGAAAGGCCGTTTTTATTCTTTGGATGGCAGTGTCATTATTTTTAAAGACGTCTGCCAAAAACATTGTCAGCAAGAAAGTTTTCATGAGAGACTAAACTATTTTCATACTTAAATGGAAAAGTGATGCATGAGACGCATTAGCCCCACTGACCTCACCAACTGCTCAAAGAAAAAAGGAGAAGAAGATACTGATTACAGATTTGATCTTAAAGGGACCTGAAAATCAAAACTTTTCTGTCATTATTCAGATATAGAATACAGTTTTAAAACTGTTTCCAATTTACTTCTATTATCAAATTTGCTTTGTTCTCATGTTATTCTTTGTTGTAGAGATACTTAGGTAGGCAGTGTGCACTTGCTTGAAACACTAAATGACAGGAAATAGTGCTGTCATCTAGTGCTCTTGGTAATGTATAACATTGTTGCAAAACTGCAGCCATAAAGGGCTGCAGACACATGTACACTCCTGAGTTTACATCCTTGCTTATTCAACAAAGGATAACAAGAAAACAAAGAAAATTTGCTGATTGAAGTAAATTGGAAAGTTGTTTAAAATTGTATGTTCTATCTGAATTCGGAAATAAAAAAGTTGTGTTTTATTTCCCTTTAAAGAGACAATAAACATGTTGACATTTGTATATAAGATGTGCATGCATAATGAAACAACTTTGCAGTATATATTTTATATAATTTATTTTGAACCCTTTCATGTAATTTAGGTTTAAAAATTGAGGATGGGGGGCGGAGTCAGCTGGGCAGGCGAGCATATATATATATAGAAAACAAAGATTTCAGACTGTCTTACCTACTGGAGCTAAAGATTAACTGGTCAATGGGCCGGTTAGATTTCCCTATGCAGAACTAGATGCATTTTTTTGAATTATGGTCGGAGATTCGGGAGCATGAACAGCAGCCATCTTGCCTTGAATTTTTAGGTACGCAATTATCTGACTAAACTATATCTTACCCTGTTTCCTGCCGTATTCAAGCTACTGCTGCAGATGAAGAACCTGACACAGCAATCTTTAACACGGGGATATCACTCATGAATACTCTAATGTATACTGTGCCTTCATCTCTCCAGCCGGAGCGCAGCTCTAAGCTGTCATACCCTTGTGCCGATCACTACCGCTCTATATACGGAGCTTCTATGATGGCGGCTATCGACTTATGGGAACAGCAAGTACGTTCAATAGGTGATTGGCATTTTCAAAACCTCACACAGAGTTTGACGGTCTTAGTGACAAATCTAATGGAGGCAGCAAAGATTACTGACGCCAGTCCTGTTGAAGAGGTATGCGCTGTGAAAACGGACCATACTACACGGATCCCAGATGAACAGTGGCAGCTAACAACTAAAACTAATGAGGAAATATATACTCAACCTCAAATTGCCTCTCCGGTCATAGATGATGTCTCTGAGATGACGCAAGGGGACATAACAGCAACTTTCGTAGCGCAGGTAGACAGGGATGCAACTAACCAAGTTACCAAGGCACTCGGAGGTGGTATTGCAGAGAACTCATGGTCTACTGTAAGCCTCGAACTTGATAAAGAACTTACACTTTGGCAACTATCAAAACAAGAAGGTCCACCTGTGGTCTATGGGTTCAGAGCCATCGCCTTTGGGGTTCCACAGTGGTTTCCCTGCTTTCTGGGTCTGCAATGGGACTTTATTGACGTATCATACATACTGACTCGCACTGGCATCGGTTAGATGAGACTATGATTACCACTATAATATAGTGAGTGATCCACGCATATATTGTGAAAAGTTTGTAATGAAACATAATTTTTTTTTGTGTGTTTCTGTGTATTGTGTATTAGAGTTCACCTTGTTAAAATAGTTAAACTCATAGTTGACATATAGCCACCTGTCTAAGTGGATATACTTAGTAAATGTTAAATATGGTTTAAATTCAGTGATCTTTATTGACCCTAGCATCTCCACATCAGTAGCCCCGTATTTGTTCAGATGTGTTGAACACTGCTACTTGGTTATTAATTTACAGATCCCTTTCGATGTTGTAGATTAGGTTCATAACCCAACATGAGAGATGACTCACAAAACTTGCATGATATACCCATTTTAAGTAACACGTTTTTCTTCATATAGATAGTTTTTGTAGCGCATGTCTCCCTGTCAGCAGCCGAGATAGGGAGTTAGCTTCTGCTAGCTTAATATTTTACACACAGTCATATTGTTACTTAGGAAGTGTCTTTGACCTAAATGAATGAGTCTCTCTGATTTTTTTTCCCTCTAAATTATTGTAGAACTTACAATAAACTATCTACAGATGACAATATCGTTATGCAGATTGTTTATGGGCAGTGGATCTTTGAATGTGGTGCTCTAGGATATTCTTACTTACTTACTTATTTATTCTAATAAAAATGGAGCAAACCCCATACTTAAATACTCCACTGGACTTGAATTCAGGCATCTGTCTGATACCAATACTTATTTACTTCTATACTTCCTCAAGAACCCCAGAGGATCATGTTTCCTAATATCTCAATAGTATAAATTAGTGACCTAAGGTTAATTTTAGATAACACAATATCACCTCTAGACAATTGGGTGGCCCTAAGTTGTACTTCCTCTTAAACAGTTAATATGGCACTCAAGAGTCCTGGCTGGATCCTTATGTTTCCACCCCCATTCACTAATATACTCTCGCACTATTTAATTACTATGCCGTGACGCACAGCTTCCCCTCTAAGTACTTGATTTGCGCAGGCCTATGGTCTCCCTCCTCATAAATGAGCTGCATAAATCGTGTTTAACTTATTAGCTTAGACTTTTAGGCTCTAGTATGCCAGATATGATTTCAGCCCAACATGTAATTAACCCACTTTTTTATGTTTCCACTAGTAACTCATGTACTCCTGAGACTTCCAAATAGATATGCCGTTCTGCTTTATTAAAATATGTTTGCCCTGTGCTATAATGTAACAGCTTACCTTGTTTACCTAGAGCGACGTGTTTTCTGTGATATATGCTGTTTACCATATCTAGATAACCCCCCCCCCCCTTTTTTCTTATTTAATAAGCCTCCTAGTTTAGGAGGATTAACTATGCACCCTAATTATATTCTCCATAAGTAATTCCTACAGCACAACATAATGTGATGTTTGCACCAATTATCCTTTGCATTGACCTACATATAATTATTGTTCCTTCCCTATACTCCTTTTTACTATCGCATAAAAAGAAAAAATTTAGGCTGATTTTGTGTATTATTCTACTATATTTGCAGGGTTATAGTATGACTACTCTCTATTACTGTTATATTTAATTACTAACTTGTACCATAATACATGCCTTTAATTATGCTCCTTGCAAAGTTATGTATAACAAGGATCCTGTTGAATGCTGTCATGTGCTTTACAATCGATATGTTTTTGGCAATCTTGTATTGTTTTCATTTTTCAACCTCAATAAAAAATTAATTAAAAAAAAAAAAAATTGTAAAAAAAAATTTGTAAAAATTGAGGATTTTTTCCTAATTGGCTTTAGCTGATAACAACTGCAAAACAGGGTAAGTGAAAAGAAACAACGCTCTGTTATTACTACTGTATAATTCTAAAATAATATGGAAACCAAAATAAAACGATCATGGTTTAGCTTTTGGATACAATTTGACCATAAAGTCATGCATGCAGTTTTAAACATTCCAATTTACTTCTACTATCAATTTGCTTAGTTCAATTGTTATCCTTTGTTAAAGGGACATTCCAGTCAAAATTGTGTACATAGATGAATTACATCTTTGAATAGAGACATATTTGCAATTTAAAAGTATTGGTAGGGGGGCGGAGCCAACTACTGTGGGAAGCAGACGTGTTCTCATGTAGCTCCTGATTTTTAAGCCATATTATGAAGCATAAAACCTGCAATTTTCTCTCTTTTTTGTCTGGAGTACTCTAAATACGACCCTCAAGATATTGAACACTCAGAAATCTAATTATTTGGGAGGTTTCACAGATATTATGCACTGCCAAGCGTTCTGATGCCATGCGGGAAGCACCGCCATTTTAGATACTGATCTCCTCTCTTAACTGCAAATTTGTCTGACTTATCAAGGTGTACAAGCCCTACTATTTACAATGGATGAATCTTACGTTCCTATCTCTGAAATAAGAGCCTGCCTGCTGGAACTCAGTTCTCGCATGACGAGTCATTTCATCAGCCTGCGGGACACCATCAGAGGTGGCGCTGCACATACTGAGGCTTCTGAAGCGGTAACGACGGCCCTAAGGCTTGCTCAGCAAGGAACTTTCAAAGCACCGTCATATGTGCCCCTGGTGGCCCCTATTTCGCTCACTTTGGAAGACACGAGAGACTCGGTAGCAGAGATGGGATGTCAGCTACTACCCATGAACCCACCCGGTTACGGGTATTACATAGAGCAGAATACTATCAGTGAACGGATTGACAGATGCGACGGTGACTCAGATCTCACATTCTCAACGCTCCTAGAAAGTGGCCTATGGAGGTCTGATATACTTCTTAGGCTGAGTCCGGAATATGCTTTCAGGGTGAAACTTTCTGCTTGGAATTTTTCAGAACAGGAGACCTTTTACCTTCTATCTGCAAGCTCTGACCGCTTTAGTCTGGGCTTTGATAGTGAGGTGCCGAGCCCACTAAGAGAACTACTTTTTGCACCCTGTTGGTTCCGAGGAGAACTTTCCTTTGTTCAAACTGGCGGACTTGTGAGAAAGTCGGGTATCGGATAAACTTTAACATCTTGACAAAAATTACAATTGGCAGCTGATAGTGTAAACAGCCTCAGACAATATCCTCATCTTACTCCAATCTACCTCAAGCTGTCGCCCTTTTGAACACTTCTTATATATGTGCTATGGAAAGAGATATAGAATTAGAAATGTTATCCTTTATCCCTTTTCCCTTGTACTTATATTGAATATATTGGCTACTTCAAAACCTAGAGAGGGTAAAACCACTACTTCTAATATATTCATGGGTATGTATGAGTCTGCTCAGAAAAATGGTGATAACCCTAATAGCTATACTATCTCGTGCATCTGGCTTTAATTGGCAGAGAGCTACACATTTTGCCCCTTTCTCTTCTCTCACTAAAAGTGCTATCATAGTACATAAGACATGCTATGAATTAGGTAACATGTCCTTTCACCTGTATCGCAGATAGGATCCTCTCTGCTGCATCCATGCCATATATGTATTAGTTATGATGTTCCTATTGTCCCTATTTTCATATAATAACTTTTGTAATTTGTCTATGTCAGAGACACAAGATACCTTCTTGCACCTCCTGAAAGTAATAGGGCTTTGATGTGTTTATAGAGTTCCCATGCCTGATGTTCTGCCTAGTTAAATATATAGCCTAGACAAGCATTGTTTTGTATTTGACTAGTTATTCTTCTATATTCTTAGACTTATCTGTATAGACATCACTGCATACATGATACCAGGCTTAACCTATTGCTTACTACTAGCAGCTGTTAATAGAAGATAGATGTACTCACTAAGATGGATAAGGGTAAATGACCTTACTGCACAATATTAACTATATACATTTTTACTTATATAGAGATCTCCTATTAGTTCTCCTTTAAGCTCTCAATATATCTGATGGTCTAAAGCTGTCCTAGCATACAGGTTATTCTCCTATATTCTTAGACCTTTCTGTACAGACATCACTGCACATATAATACCAGGCTTAACCTATTGATTATTACTAGCAGCTGTTAATGGGAGATAGATGCACTCAATAAGATAGATGAAGGTAAATGACCTTACTGCACAACATGAACTATCTATATTTTTATTTATATAGAGATCTCCCATTGGTGCTCCTTTAAGCTCTCAATATATCTGATGATCAAGAGCTGTACTAGTGCACAGGTTATTCTTCTATATTCTTAGACTTCTCTGTATAGACATCACTGCACACATAATACCAGGTCAAACCTATTGCTTACTGCTAGCAGCTGTTAATAGAAGATAGATGTACTCAATAAGATAGATAAGAGTAAATGACCTTACTGCACAATATGAACTATCTACATTTTTATTTATATAGAGATATCCCATTAGTTCCCCGTTAAGCTCTCAATATATCTGTTGATCTAAAGCTGTATCAGCCCACAGAAATATCTGAATCATAAGTTTGTTGTTAATTGTGATATGGAACACCCACTATGTCTAGCATTTTCATACACCTCTGATGTTATTTTGGTAGCATTGTTGTCAATAGGGGATATATATATATATTCATCCTCCTTCTTTGAGTTCTCTGCCTCATAGAGTTTAATAGTCCTGTAGTCTGCTCCTTTATTATGTTTTTATTGGCTCCGCCCTCCCGTCCCCCCTCTATTATGAGCGGCTTTGGCCCGCTGCTTCCCCCCCTCATTTATATAGGCCTACGGGAGGCCTGACAACAGCCAACTCCCTACCTCTTACTTTTATTTGACTTCTAGAACACCTTTATTGTAGAGTGGGGACCATTAGCTCTCAGTTATAAAAAAAAAAAAAAACGAGGCTTCATCTATATATGATCCAGTCACACATGTTTTCTACTTACAGTTTTACATTTCATATTACAGATTACATTGGTGATACTATAATTTATGTTAACCCTTATTCTTTTGTTTTTGACCTAGCTATTTATTTCATGCCACTGATCCCAGCTTCCATACAAGTATGGCACTACTATAGATGGGTCACTGAGATAACAAGTGCTACATTAATACACCAATGTTTTAATCCTTGTTTATTCTTCATATGTGAACTGTATAAGCTTCTTTGTTTTTTGTTTCGTTGTATCTACTGTTCTGTGCCTGGATTTATTCTTTGTGTTGTTTATACTCAATAAAAAATTATTTAAAAAAAAAAAAAAAAAAAAAAGTATTGGTAAAAATGCTTCTAGTAAAAGTTATCAGTGTTTTTGTGGTATCATTTTTCTCTGCACGTGCATGTGAAGCATAGCTAGATATTGTCAGTGCAACAGCATTTTACATACTGCAGCTGCTCAGAGCACTATTGGGGCCTGTATCATGTCAGCTATTAACAAATTGAGTCATTACCAGATAGTACAAGCACCTTAAGTTCTCTGAGCAAGAGCTGTGTTTTAAATGCTGGTACACGGTGCATACTTAAATACACTTTTGAAACAGATATAGCTTTTATTAGAAGCATTTTTGCCAATACATATATCTTACAAATATGCTTCTAATTCAAAGCGGAAATACATCCATGTGGATTCCAATTTTGGCTGCAATCTCCCTTTAAAGAGTAATCCTAGGTGAGCTCAGGAGTGTGCACGTGTCATCAGCCATCCGGCAGCAGTGTTTGCAATTATGCATTAGCTATGTTAGGCTTTGGATGAGGAAGTTTCAAGAAGGAGAAACTGAAATTGCAGATAAGCCAGATAAGTCAGACTGATGTTGATGGACGGCCACTCTTCGGCTTATCTGCAATTTTGGTTTCTCCTTTTTTAAACTTCTTCACCCAATGCCTAACATTGCTAATGTCCACTACAGCATCCCCATAATACCTCTTCAGCCAGTTATGGATTTCCTTAGGTGCACAACACTCTTTTGTCAGAGATTCAATGATGGCTCTTTGTTTCAGCCTCAGATCCAGGGTTGTATTCACTCAATCTGAAAGCCAAAAGCATACATTAGTAGGGTAAGGACACCTCTATAACTTCATACATGAACATTCACAGTCACTCTAATAGATCAAAAATTACAGAAGTGGAGGCATTACTTTTTGATTCCCCCCTATATATATATATATATATATATATATATATATATATATATATATATATATATATTGTAATATGCACCAGCACACCGTCCGGGGTGCTCTTCAAAAAATATACATAGAAAACAGGCAATGGGAAGGCACTCACCGTCATAAATAAATCACTTTATTTCTTGTTAACGTTTTCGGGGTTACCCCCGTCCTCAGACCAACAGAATAATCACAAAACTCACCTATTTACAAGAAAACCCATCACCGTGTCATAACAATCAGCGTGTCCCCGCACGTCTGCCCAGCCCTACTACGCAAGTGCAAACCTGCTATGGAACGCAGCTGAGGACAAGAATAGTCTTAAAGCAACCATCACCATGGAAACAAAACCACGTAAATGTGTATAGCCTAAAAATTACAAATTAAACATAGTCACATTTTGAGCGCATAAAGTACCATTATCAACAATATAAGAAGCAAAGTATTGCATAAGAAACCTCAGAAAATAAGTCGATCAACTCCACAGATCGTAGACACAGAACAGACTGCATACTGTTGCCTAGCAACCAACTATCAACAGTAACTAACCATGCCTAATGTAGCACTAAATACGGTCGGAACACTTCATCATACCGCACCATAACCGTGCATTTATCATTACCTCATCATAACGGAGTAAGCATAAAAACTGCCCGTATCAACATCAAACCCAATCATACAGTACAGTCACCCCTAATCACGAGAGCAACCCGAAACAGCATTACACTCACAACGCAACTATATTCAAAAAATACCAATCACACAGATGTCAGTATAATCAAAAATCATGCACATAGCCACCCACAAACTAAAAACACTGGCACATACTAAAAAACCACCCAAGTACCATTTCCACTAAGCATTCCATCAAATTCACAAAATATCAAAACCACATCCATACATCCATCATCACCCATATCGTCCAAACACGTACCACCCTCAGGTACAGCAACATTTCACCTTAATGGTCACAAATCATACCATATAAAACTAAGTCCATTAAAATATGCCCAAATTTAATCACATTACTCATATTAGCGCAATTAAAGACTTCTAAGCACAAGAGCAACCTAAAGTAGAAACCCTAGTATTTGGTACCATAAATTCCTGAGAGCTATGCACCACTACCAATCCATCTCCATACATACAACCACCTGACCAACTCATACAACAAACGCACAACCATCAGTCACCCAAATCACCAAAATAGCTAACCTGACATAACCAACACTCAACAACCACAACTAAAACCACATATCCACCCATACATCACCACTCATATGACCATAATGACCATATCAACACATTACCATAATAGTAAGACCCACCTATGCTCATAAATCAACCATACATATTCAAATAAACTTCATCCCCTTATGCATACAAGCATCACCAAAGCCTAACATGCACAAGAACATCGTGGGATCCTAAAGATAACCTGGTAGATAATATCAATATCAAGTATGAAACAACCGATCATGGCAGCTTAACCAATACTAGAACATCCTGTACTCCTAATGAAAGCAGGGAAACAATATCATCATCAGATATGGACCAAGGTAAAAACAAACACCACCACTCATAAAACAGACCTAACCCAAACAAACTCACATATAAACACATACGCAGCCATCATCACCCATCCCATCCAAAACAGCCTTAACCAACCATACCGAGCTCACATACAACCACACAACACATCACACCACCAATAGGCAAGACCAACAGTATCTAATACCACAACAAATCTAGGATCTGTCGATTCAATATCCAACACAGCACAATCACAGGAACACTGCTAGTCAGGAAAAGGAAACATACATTGATAAGATCACAGATCAAACATTTTAAAGGAAACACTGGTAGTCCATGGTCATATTAAGTAAGGGTGCATGGTGTCAAGAACATAAATCCATTGTAGCTCTTTTTGTAGTAGGAGTCTTGCCCTGTCCCCCCCCCCTCTCTGGGATGCTGGAATGTGATCAATAATAATATATCATAGGTCCTGAACACCATGACCATTCTGGACAAAATGTCTCGCGACAGACCTATGATTTGCCATCCTTGTGCGTAGATCATCTTGGGTTTTACCCACATAGAATCTGCCACACAGACAGTGTAGCAGATATACTATGTGGGTAGTGGTGCAGGTCACCCTGTGCCAAATAAGGAACTTCTTGTTGGTCCAAGGATGGATAAAGCTGGGATTCTGGATGAGGACCCTGCACGTTGTGCAGCCACTACACCTAAAACAGCCCATCTTCTTAAGATTCAACCATGTTTGTGGATTATAACTATCCCTGTTATCAGGCCATAGAAGATCTTTCAAGGATCTGCCACATTTAAAGCCAACCATCGGGCTTTCCATCTGACTAAAAGGGAGTGTTTTATCACTGGCAACAATATCCCAATGGTCCTTCAATGCGGCTGCAAATTGGATTTTTTTCTGGTGCAAAGGTGGTGCTGAACACCATCCGTGTGCCAACCTCCTCACGAGTGGTTTCCAACAAGGCCTGATCTTGGGTCATCTGGAGAGTGTCCTGTAGTGCCTCCCTTGTATGCCCATTACCATAACCCCCCTCCTTAAAACGGTTGTGGATCTCATTTAGTTGAATGCATTTCTGTTGATCATCTGAGTTATTTCTTACAAAACATTTAAACTGGGAACGAGGAAGTGCCTTTTTCAGACTAGGTGGATGGCAACTAGATATTTCCAGCAAGGAATTCCTGTCTGTCAACTTCTTAAACAGGGTGGTACAGAACCACTCAGTGCCCTTGGATATCCTTAAGTCAAGAAAGTCCACAGACTCAGTACTGGCCATCATCTTGAATTGAACCTTTGCATTCATCTTGTTGAGGTCATTGAACCAAGAGATCCTCACAAGTGCCACCCCAGATGATGAAGAGGTCATCAATATACCTGCGAAACAGTTTGATTCTGTCATCCTTAAACAAGTCAGTTTGTTCACATTCAAAGTCAGCCATAAACAAATTGGCAAAGGATGGGGCCACATTGGACCCCATCGCAGTGCCCGAAATTTGTAGAAAAAAAGTATTTTTCAAATTTAAAATAGTTGTATTTTAAACAGAAATCAAGAAACTGTAAGATCACATTCACAGGTGGTCCAACATATGGACTCTTAAGTAAATGTTTACTAACTGCTGCCATGCCCAGTTCATGCGGGATAATCGTATAAAGGCTGGTCACATCCAAAGTGACCAGCACATCCGATGGATTGAACTTGTTCCATTCCTGCAGTAATCTTATTAATTCAATAGAATCCAACAAGAACGAGGGAACATTACGTACAAGTGGTTGTAAAAGAGAGTCCACATAGGTAGCCAATGGTTGTAAGATCGAACCCCTGGCCGAGACAATAGGTCTGCCAGGGGGATGTAAGGGGTATTTGTGGACCTTTGGAAGAGTAAAGATCACTGGTACCATCGGGAATTCAGTCAGCAAATAATCCCTCAGCTGCTTGTCAATCACCCCCATTTGTAGCAGGTGGTTCACAAAGATGTCAATCTCATCCTTGAAGATCCTCGTGGGGTCCCTGGGTAATTTACGGTATGTATTCTCATCCGAAAGCTGTTTGGTAATCTCAGCCCTATATACCGAATAATCCTGGAGTACCAGGGCACCCCCATTGTCGGCTTCCCTAATCACCAACATGTGATTAGTCTGTAGACCCTTCAAAGCCAGTCACTCCAATCTCGTAAGATTATTACGAACAGAGTGTCGTTTTTCACATTGGTCAGGCATCATATCATCCTTCACCATCCTCGAATAGGTCTTAATACTTGGGTTTTTGCTCTTGGGATCGAACTTACCCTTCTTTCTAAATGTCAAACTTGGTGTTTCTGAGATGCCAAAATGCTCCTTAAGATGCAGTGCCCTCTGAAATTTTTACAGATCAACACTCAAGGAAAAGTCATCTCATCAGTCATGACCGTTGGCACAAACTTGAATCCCGTTTGAAGTACAGATTGTTCGGCAGCAGTTAGTGAATGTGAGCTGAGATTCATTATATTGTTAGTATCACAACCATCTTCAGCTATTTGCGCTATTGCCTCGGTGGTCTTCCCCTTTGCCTGAAGCTTGTGCCCCCCTCTTCGTGTGTGCGGCCTCTGCCTGCCCAGTTTTTTGAGCGAGTTTGCATCACTTGTGAGCTCTGTGTCGCAACAGTGGGTCCCACTGAACCTCCTTCATTATTAGTATTGTTGTCAGAGTTTTCTACTGTATTCAAGTTCTTTGGTTTAGACACCCTAGCTCTTCGATGCCTCGGATAGAAGCTCCTCTCCTGGGGTCCTAACATCCACCTGTAAATCCTCTTTTCTGTATAATCGGTGGTAACCGCCTCCCACTTATTTTCTTTAAAACTAATCAGCTCCTTTTCATAGCAGTCGAGTTGTTGTTTTAATTTAGCCAACCAGGTATTATCAGTATCCTCAATTAATTTTGTGACATGTGTGGTCTCAAAGGTTCCTTCCTCAATATCCAAATTCCTCAGTTGTTCACTCACCTCCTCTATGACCAGTAAGATTAGATCAAGTGAGCACTTGTTAAGAATGCCACACCACTTGGTACAAAAAGTTGGATTATTCCAGCCAATAGTGGGGACATTCTTAACCCTGAAGCCTTTAGGAATGAATAAACGCCTGTGATATTCAGACAGGTAACAGCCGTGAAGCTTTAAATCAATAACCTTCTTCTTTAACTTCAATAAGTGGTTGAAATGTTGTTCTGGATTTTCTCTCTTAGCCTTAATCGTTAAAGCATCAAAACGTATGCGGCTAGCGTCAGCCTCTGAAAACTGAAAAACATTTGCTCCTTCAATATTGTCAGTATCCTCAAGGTATACTAATTCCTCATCCAATATTTCAACTTCTTGACTCATGTTTGTAATCAAAAATTCTATAAAAATATAGAATCACAGTGTACATGAATAGACGACCACCATTAAAAACAAATAGTCTAATAACAGTCCAATGTGGGTCCTCCTGAGAACTTTTTATTTAGGGTGCTGTAGAACCAAAATAATATACATTGTAATATGCAGAGGGGAACCAGCACACACTTTCAACAATTCACCGTCCGGGGTGCTCTTCAAAAAATATACATAGAAAACAGGCAATGGGAAGGCACTCACCGTCATAAATAAATCACTTTATTTCTTGTTAACATATATATATATATATATATATATATATATATATATATATGTGTGTGTGTGTGTGTGTGTGTTTATACATGTGTGTGTGTGTGTTTATACATGTGTGTGTGTATATTTATATGTGTGTTTGTGTGTGTTGTGAGTGTCAGATCTTTGAGCAAATAACTTGAAGCAGTGTAATTGTAATGTAAATTCACACAAGTGGGTGTTTACATGTGTATGTATGTGTGCGTTTGTTTAAATGTGTGTGTTTTTATCTCCTTCGTGCTGGTATAATAGTCTTCAGATCGGAACAAGGTTCTGATGCCAACACTATTAGTAAAAAGGAAAATCACGCAACTGTCAAAGCGATCACATGATTTCAAGGCCGGGGTCACCTTATGGGGACAGCATTATCTGCTAGGCCTACCCCACAGGCTGATCCTTGCCTATGTCAAAGGGAAGCTGTGGGATGCCGTATATGGTAGGACGTTCCATGCCGTCCTAACGGCGTTAAAGCCCATCGCTGTTAGGATGGCATGGAACGTTCTAACACCTTAAAGGGGTTATATATATTTATGTGTGTGTGTATGTTTGTGTGTGCTAAGCATCATTCATATGTGTTTGTGACATTTTATGCGTGCAACATTGTTCCAACCTGTTTGTGTGTGCTAAGCATCATTCATATGTGTTTGTGACATTTTATGTGTGTGACATTGTGCCAGCCTGTTTGTGTGTGCTAAGCATCATTCATATGTGTTTGTGACATTTTATGCGTGCAACATTGTGCCAGACTGTTTGTGTGTGCTAAGCATCATTCATATGTGTTTGTGACATTTTATGCGTGCAACATTGTGCCAGACTGTTTGTGTGTGCTAAGCATCATTCATATATGTTTGTGTCTTGTGACATTTCATGTATGTGACATTGTGCCAAACTGTGTTTGTGTGTGCTAAGCATCATTCATATGTGTTTATTTGACATTTCATGTGTGTGAAATTGTACCAGACTGTGTTTGTGTGTGCTAAGCATCATTCATTTGTGTTTGTGACATTTTATGTGTGTGACATTGTGCCAGCCATACTGTGTTTGTGTGTGCTAAGCATCATTCATATGTGTTTATGTGACATTTTATGTGTGTGACATTGTGCCAGACTGTGTGTGTGTGTGCTAAGCATCATTCATTTGTGTTTGGAACATTTTATGTATGTGACATTGTGTCAAACTATTTGTGTGTGCTAAGCATCATTCATTTGTGTTTGGAACATTTTATGTGTGTGACATTGTGTCAAACTATTTGTGTGTGCTAAGCATCATTCATTTGTGTTTGGGACATTTTATGTGTGTGACATTGTGTCAAACTATTTGTGTGTGCTAAGCATCATTCATATGTGTTTGTGACATTTTATGTGTGTGACATTGTGTCAGCCTGTTTGTGTGTGCTAAGCATCATTCATATGTGTTTATGTGACATTTTATGTGTGACATTGTGCCAGCCTGTTTGTGTGTGCTAAGCATCATTCATATGTGTTTATGTGACATTTTATGTGTGTGACATTGTGCCAGACTGTGTGTGATAAGCATCATTCATATGTGTTTGGGACATTTTATGCGTGCGACATTGTGTTTGTGTGTGCTAAGCATCATTCATATGTGTTTGTGACATTTTATGTGTGACATTGTGTCAAACTGTTTGTGTGTGCTAAGCATCATTCATATGTGTTTGTGACATTTTATGTGTGTGACATTGTGTCAGACTGTTTGTGTGTGCTAAGCATCATTCATATGTGTTTATGACATTTTATGTGTGTGACATTGTGTCAAACTGTTTGTGTGTGCTAAGCATCATTCATATGTGTTTATGACATTTTATGTGTGTGACATTGTGTCAGACTGTTTGTGTGTGCTAAGCATCATTCATATGTGTTTGTGACATTTTATGTGTGTGATATTGTGTCAAACTGTTTGTGTGTGCTAAGCATCATTTATATGTGTTTATTTGACATTTTATGTGTGTGACATTGTGCCAGCCATACTGTGTTTGTGTGTGTGTGCTAAGCATCATTAATTTGTGTTTATTTGACATTTCATGTGTGTGAAATTGTGCCAGACTGTTTGTGTGTGTTAAGCATCATTCATATGTGTTTGTGACATTTTATGTGTGTGACATGTGCCAGCCATACTGTGTTTGTGTGTGTTAAGCATCATTCATATGTGTTTGTGACATTTTATGTGTGTGACATTGTGCCAGCCATATTGTGTTTGTGTGTGTTAAGCATCATTCATATGTGTTTGTGACATTTTATGTGTGTGACATTGTGTCAAACTGTTTGTGTGTGTTAAACATCATTCATATTTGTTTGTTACATTTTATGTGTGTGACATTGTGTCAAACTGTTTGTGTGTGCTAAGCATCATTCATATGTGTTTATTTGACATTTTATGTGTGTGACATTGTACCAGACTGTGTTTGTGTGTGCTAAGCATCATTCATTTGTGTTTGTGACATTTTATGTGTGTGACATTGTGCCAGCCATACTGTGTTTGTGTGTGCTAAGCATCATTCATATGTGTTTATTTGACATTTTATGTGTGTGACATTGTGCCATACTGTGTGTGTTTGCTAAGCATCATTCATTTGTGTTTATTTGACATTTCATGTGTGTGAAATTGTGCCAGTCTGTGTGTGTGTGCAAAGGATCATTCATATGTGTTTGTGACATTTTATGTATGTGACATAGTGCACGCCATACTGTGTTTGTGTGTGCTAAGCATCATTCATTTGTGTTTGTGACATTTTATGTATGTGACATAGTGCCAGCCATACTGTGTTTGTGTGTGCTAAGCATCATTCATATGTGTTTGTGACATTTTATGTATGTGACATTGTGCCAGCCATATTGTGTTTGTGTGTGTTAAGCATCATTCATATGTGTTTGTGACATTTTATGTATGTGACATAGTGCCAGCCATACTGTGTTTGTGTGTGCTAAGCATCATTCATTTGTGTTTGTGACATTTTATGTATGTGACATTGTGCCAGCCATATTGTGTTTGTGTGTGCTAAGCATCATTCATTTGTGTTTGTGACATTTTATGTATGTGACATAGTGCCAGCCATACTGTGTTTGTGTGTGCTAAGCATCATTCATTTGTGTTTGTGACATTTTATGTATGTGACATTGTGCCAGCCATACTGTGTTTGTGTGTGTTAAGCATCATTCATATGTGTTTGTGACATTTTATGAGTGTGACATTGTGCCAGCCTGTTTGTGTGTGCTAAGCATCATTCATATGTGTTTGTGACATTTTATGAGTGTGACATTGTGCCAGCCTGTTTGTGTGTGCTAAGCATCATTCATATGTGTTTGTGACATTTTATGTGTGTGACATTGTGTCAAACTGTTTGTGTGTGCTAAGCATCATTCATATGTGTTTATGTGACATTTCATGTGTGTGACATTTTGCCATACTGTGTTTGTGTGTGCTAAGCATCATTCATATGTGTTTGTGACATTTCATGTGTGTGACATTGTGCCAGCCTGTTTGTGTGTGCTAAGCATCATTCATATGTGTTTGTGACATTTCATGTGTGTGACATTGTGCCAGCCTGTTTGTGTGTGTTAAACATCATTCATATTTGTTTGTTACATTTTATGTGTGTGACATTGTGTGAGACTGTTTGTGTGTGCTAAGCATCATTCATATGTGTTTGTGACATTTTATGTGTGTGACATTGTGTCAAACTGTTTGTGTGTGCTAAGCATCATTCATATGTGTTTATTTGACATTTTATGTGTGTGACATTGTGCCATACTGTGTGTGTTTGCTAAGCATCATTCATTTGTGTTTATTTGACATTTCATGTGTGTGAAATTGTGCCAGTCTGTGTGTGTGTGCAAAGGATCATTCATATGTGTTTGTGACATTTTATGTGTGTGACATAGTGCCAGCCATACTGTGTTTGTGTGTGCTAAGCATCATTCATTTGTGTTTGTGACATTTTATGTATGTGACATAGTGCCAGCCATACTGTGTTTGTGTGTGCTAAGCATCATTCATTTGTGTTTGTGACATTTTATGTATGTGACATAGTGCCAGCCATACTGTGTTTGTGTGTGCTAAGCATCATTCATTTGTGTTTGTGACATTTTATGTATGTGACATTGTGCCAGCCATACTGTGTTTGTGTGTGTTAAGCATCATTCATATGTGTTTGTGACATTTTATGAGTGTGACATTGTGTCAAACTGTTTGTGTGTGTTAAACATCATTCATATTTGTTTGTTACATTTTATGTGTGTGACATTGTGTCAAACTGTTTGTGTGTGCTAAGCATCATTCATATGTGTTTATTTGACATTTTATGTGTGTGACATTGTACCAGACTGTGTTTGTGTGTGCTAAGCATCATTCATTTGTGTTTGTGACATTTTATGTGTGTGACATTGTGCCAGCCATACTGTGTTTGTGTGTGCTAAGCATCATTCATATGTGTTTATTTGACATTTTATGTGTGTGACATTGTGCCATACTGTGTGTGTTTGCTAAGCATCATTCATTTGTGTTTATTTGACATTTCATGTGTGTGAAATTGTGCCAGTCTGTGTGTGTGTGCAAAGGATCATTCATATGTGTTTGTGACATTTTATGTATGTGACATAGTGCCAGCCATACTGTGTTTGTGTGTGCTAAGCATCATTCATTTGTGTTTGTGACATTTTATGTATGTGACATAGTGCCAGCCATACTGTGTTTGTGTGTGCTAAGCATCATTCATATGTGTTTGTGACATTTTATGTATGTGACATTGTGCCAGCCATATTGTGTTTGTGTGTGTTAAGCATCATTCATATGTGTTTGTGACATTTTATGTATGTGACATAGTGCCAGCCATACTGTGTTTGTGTGTGCTAAGCATCATTCATTTGTGTTTGTGACATTTTATGTATGTGACATTGTGCCAGCCATATTGTGTTTGTGTGTGCTAAGCATCATTCATTTGTGTTTGTGACATTTTATGTATGTGACATAGTGCCAGCCATACTGTGTTTGTGTGTGCTAAGCATCATTCATTTGTGTTTGTGACATTTTATGTATGTGACATTGTGCCAGCCATACTGTGTTTGTGTGTGTTAAGCATCATTCATATGTGTTTGTGACATTTTATGAGTGTGACATTGTGCCAGCCTGTTTGTGTGTGCTAAGCATCATTCATATGTGTTTGTGACATTTTATGAGTGTGACATTGTGCCAGCCTGTTTGTGTGTGCTAAGCATCATTCATATGTGTTTGTGACATTTTATGTGTGTGACATTGTGTCAAACTGTTTGTGTGTGCTAAGCATCATTCATATGTGTTTATGTGACATTTCATGTGTGTGACATTTTGCCATACTGTGTTTGTGTGTGCTAAGCATCATTCATATGTGTTTGTGACATTTCATGTGTGTGACATTGTGCCAGCCTGTTTGTGTGTGCTAAGCATCATTCATATGTGTTTGTGACATTTCATGTGTGTGACATTGTGCCAGCCTGTTTGTGTGTGTTAAACATCATTCATATTTGTTTGTTACATTTTATGTGTGTGACATTGTGTGAGACTGTTTGTGTGTGCTAAGCATCATTCATATGTGTTTGTGACATTTTATGTGTGTGACATTGTGTCAAACTGTTTGTGTGTGCTAAGCATCATTCATATGTGTTTATTTGACATTTTATGTGTGTGACATTGTGCCATACTGTGTGTGTTTGCTAAGCATCATTCATTTGTGTTTATTTGACATTTCATGTGTGTGAAATTGTGCCAGTCTGTGTGTGTGTGCAAAGGATCATTCATATGTGTTTGTGACATTTTATGTGTGTGACATAGTGCCAGCCATACTGTGTTTGTGTGTGCTAAGCATCATTCATTTGTGTTTGTGACATTTTATGTATGTGACATAGTGCCAGCCATACTGTGTTTGTGTGTGCTAAGCATCATTCATGTGTGTTTGTGACATTTTATGTATGTGACATAGTGCCAGCCATACTGTGTTTGTGTGTGCTAAGCATCATTCATTTGTGTTTGTGACATTTTATGTATGTGACATTGTGCCAGCCATACTGTGTTTGTGTGTGTTAAGCATCATTCATATGTGTTTGTGACATTTTATGAGTGTGACATTGTGCCAGCCTGTTTGTGTGTGCTAAGGATCATTCATATGTGTTTGTGAAATGTTATGTGTGTGACATGTGCCAGCCATACTGTGTTTGTGTGTGCTAAGCATCATTAATTTGTGTTTGTGACATTTTATGTATGTGACATGTGCCAGCCATACTGTGTTTGTGTGTGCTAAGCATCATTAATTTGTGTTTGTGACATTTTATGTATGTGACATTGTGCCAGCCATACTGTGTTTGTGTGTGCTAAGCATCATTCATTTGTGTTTGTGACATTTTATGTATGTGACATAGTGCCAGCCATACTGTGTTTGTGTGTGCTAAGCATCTTTCATTTGTGTTTGTGACATTTTATGTATGTGACATAGTGCCAGCCATACTGTGTTTGTGTGTGTTAAGCATCATTCATATGTGTTTATGTGACATTTTATGTATGTGACATAGTGCCAGCCATACTGTGTTTGTGTGTGCTAAGCATCATTCATTTGTGTTTGTGACATTTTATGTATGTGACATAGTGCCAGCCATACTGTGTTTGTGTGTGCTAAGCATCATTCATTTGTGTTTGTGACATTTTATGTATGTGACATAGTGCCAGCCATACTGTGTTTGTGTGTGCTAAGCATCATTCATTTGTGTTTGTGACATTTTATGTATGTGACATAGTGCCAGCCATACTGTGTTTGTGTGTGCTAAGCATCATTCATTTGTGTTTGTGACATTTTATGTATGTGACATTGTGCCAGCCATACTGTGTTTGTGTGTGCTAAACATCATTCATAATATGCCTGGGGTAATACTGTAAATAGATAAATAAACAAGGGGAGAAGCCAGGGAGAGAGGTATCATAAAGGACCAATAATCACTGTAGAATTGTGTAATCAACAAAGGCAAAATAAAAAGACAATGCAAAAGCACTTAGGGGCTGATTCTCTAAGTCATCAAATCAGACATGTTTTTTCATTCTGACCCTCACAGGGGCTGCCATTGTGGAATTATTGTGAAAAAGGGTCAGTCCTTGCGAGTGGCAAGATTGCTCCTATATAAAGTATTGGAGCTTACTGGAAAAAGAAGGGACACTTTGCTCCTAAAAAAAAACAAAAAACCCTGCAGCCAATATAAATCACTTTAAGCTGCTTTCTGCTTATTGCAGTTTGCAATGACTTCTATTTTCATATTCATGTGTTTTTCTATTAGTAGTAACGCTAATGTGCACTTGTATTACAAGTTGACAGCAATGTGAACACGAGCTTGCGTTCGTATTGCTGGGATGCATTGCGCTCATGAGAGCACGCTTCCATAGGCTCCAATGGGAGCCCTGTTCTGATACCGTCAGAGACGGCACAGAACCTAAGCACAGCAAAGGGGGTAACTAGCACAATGATGGCAGCAAGTTGTAAATATCTATGCATATGATTATAGACAAATATAGTTATGTGTTAATATACTGTATGTATGCACATTTAGATAATGGAATTGAATTGGAAAGTTGATTAAAATTGTGTGCTGTATCTGAAACATGAAAGTGTAATTTTGACCTGACTGCCCCTTTAATAATTCTTTGTAAAACAAAAAAAATATATATTTTAGCAGTCCAGAGGGCCAAAAGAGGAAGATGAACAAAAACCCCTGTTTTAATAAAAGATAAGACAAATCCCACCCACCATTTGCAATAAAGTTGCCAAGCACACCAGAGTCTCATTCCAGAAGTAAGTTAACCCTAAGGGCGCTCGAGGCGCAATTGTGCTTTACACTATAACATTTTTTATTGCCTGTTTTGCTACATGACAATCTGGCACATTGCCCCTCCCAATATTGGGCTCTTCACCCGTATCAGTCTGAGGTATTATTTGCACGTATAACTAGACTTTTTGTGAGTATATAAAACAACTCTCTATATATTTTGATATATAAATTAATGATTTTACTTTTTACTGTTATTTACCAATAAGTATCATGTTTGGTGAGAGGGGAATATATTCCCTATATACAGGGTTGCCATCAGGGGGTGAAAGGGGTGACTCCTGTCAGGGGCCCTCTGGGCCAGGGGGCCCCATGAGGCAAGCACAACAATTATTTAAAAAAAAAAAAAATATTGGCAGCTGTAGAAATTCTACATTTAAAACCATGCAGAATTGTTTCCTCCTCAATACACAAATGGTAGGTCCCCTTTTGGCAGATATGATTTTTTCTATTATATATATATATATATATATATATATATATATATATATATATATATTACATTCCTGTTTACTACCCCTTTATGCAAGGACTTTCCAGATGCCAGGAGGCATTTTATCTAAGATTTTTACATCTGCATAAAATGTTATACTCTCAGGCTAAGATTGCTCAGTGTTTGAAATGAGAAAGTTAGTTTACACTACAGCCGACTTAATTTTGAAATACATACAAATAAGCCTAAATACTGCATTTAACCAGATCTAATGGTATGAGACAGAGTACCACAGCTTATGATTCCACCAAGACCATATAGAGTACATCATTTTCAAAATCCATAAGTACAGCTGACAGATGGGAACATGTGTACACCATATTTGAGGTGGTGCTCTTGATTGGGGATAAAAAAACAAACAAACATATATCAACCTTTAAAAAGTATTTTTCATTATATACCCATTCTGACAGATCATTAATGTATAATTTTGAATTCACAGCAGCATTTTTGTTTGCACATTTACAAATATGATTCTTTAAAAAGTGATCTCTTAATTTATGCTATTTTTTTTATCATGCACATCACACACTGTTGATTTAAGGGATGGCAATGTGCAGACATTTTACCTCCTGTGAGTGTTTCTGTGTTTATGTCTTTGAGCTTTTGTTGGTGTCTCTATGAGTCTGTAAGTATTTTTTTTCGCTGGGTGTCTCTTATGTGTGAGGGTGTGTGTCTCTGTCTATGTGCATTTTCTGTGGATGTCTCTTTAAATGTGTGTGTCTATGTCTTTTTGTATTTTTAGTGGCTCTCTCTGTGAGGGTGTGTGTATGTATGTATTTGTGTATTTTCTGTGGATGCCTCTTTGAGGGTGGGTGTGTATGTCTTTGTGTATTTTCTGTGGATGTCTCTGTAAGGGTGTGTGTGTATGTCTTTATGTGTTTTCTGTAGATGTCTCTGTGAGGGTGTGTGTATGTCTGTGTATTTTCTGTGAGTGTCTCTGTGAGGGTTTGTGTGAATGTCTTTGTGTGTTTTCTGTGGGTGTCTCTGTGAGGGTGTGTGCCTGTCTTTGTGCATTTTCTGTTGATGTCTCTGTGACGGTGTGTGTGTGTGCATATTTCTTTATGCATTTTCTGTGGGTGTCTCTGTAAAGGTGTGTGTTTGTGTATGTATGTCTTTGTGTATTTTCTCTGGATGCCTCTGTGAGGGTAGGTGTGTATGTCTATATTTTCTGTGGATGTCTCCGTGAAGGTATGTGCAAATGTCTTTGTGCATTTTCTGTGGGTGTCTCTGTAAGGGTGTGAGTGTGTGCGTGTGTGTGTAACCTGTGTGTTTTCTGTGGGTGTCTCTGTCAGGATGTGTGCATATGTCTGTGTGTTTTCTGTGGGTGTCTCTGTAAGGGTGTGTGCATGTGTCTGTGTGTTTTCTGTGGGTGTCTTTGATGGTGTGTGCATATGTCTGTGTATTTTCTGTGGGTGTCTCTGTGAGGGTGTGTACATATGTCTGTGTGTTTTCTGTGAGTGTCTCTGTGAGGGTGTGTGTGTGTGTATGTTTTTGTGCATTTTCTGTGGGTGTCTCTGTGAGGGTGTGTGTGTGTATGTCGTGTGTTTTTTGTAGATGTCTCAGTGAGGGGTATGTGTATGTATGTCTTTGTGTGTTGTCTGTGGGTCTCTCTCTGTATGTGTAATTGTGTATGTCTTAGTGTGTTTTCTGAGGCTGTCTCTGTGAGTGTTTCCTTGGGTGTATGTGCAAGTTTGAGTTTGTGTGTGTGTCCATTTTCTGTTCATTTTTAGGACATTTCGACCTTACTACTGATATTCACATCTTTCTACAGACTTTGAGACTAATGAGACTTTTCCGGAAGTCACCAATCCACCACTTAAACTTTAAATTACTGTTTAGGCAGTTCAGGGCCCTTCCTTTCAGCCACTGCATGCTGTTGTCATCATATATTTGGCATCTTCCTTGACAAAAAAAAACATATTTTGTCTTGTAAATCTCCTTTTCTGACAAAACTGTAGTCTATCTCATTACTTGTCAGGTCAATGTAAACAAGTGCTGAGTGTCTGTGTCTAAGTGTGTTTGTGTATTTCTTTGTGTGTCTGCTAGAATGTCTATATGTGAATCCTTATGTGTGAGTTTGTGTTTCAGTGTATGAGTGTGTCTGTGTGTTTCTGTGTTTGTGTGTTACTACCTTTACAACATTTTTAAGTTTGACTACACTTAAGAATAAAGTGCATATACGTTTTAGTCACTTGGTCAAAAAAATTGCAGATTTCAAAGGGGGGGGGGGGGCTGATCAATGGTTAAGTAAGGGGGCCCTAAATTTCTAGTGGCGGCCCTGCCTATACACCAATAACACAGGTCCCCATTCCACCAAAGCTAGGTCAAATTAGCATCTCTGGTAGGACATTTATGATGGGATGTGCTTGGGAAAGCTAATTAGGGGCTGGTGTTTCATAAAAAACATAATGTATGCTCACCAGATAAATTCCTTTCCTTCCTGGCAGGGAGAGTACACAACTTCATTCCTTACTGTTGGGAAATTCAACACCTGGCCACCAGGAGGAGGCAAAGACACCCCAGCCAAAGGCTTAAATATCCCTCCCACTTTCCCTATCCCCCAGTCATTCTGCCGAGGGAACAATGAAAAGTAGGAGAAACATCAGGGTATAAAGGTACCAGAAGAAATAATATGAAAAGGGAGACGCCCAAAAAAAAAAAAAATTACGGGCGGGGAAGGAAAGGAATTTATCTGGTAAGCATAAATTATGTTTTCCTTCCATAAGGCAAGGAGAGTCCATGACTTCATTCCTTACTGTTGAGAAAACGTTACCCAAGCTCCAGAGGACACTGAAGGAATAACGGAGGGAACAAAAAAAGAGGCAAGCTCTATTCTGAGGGCACCACAGCCTGCAAAACTTTTCTCCCGAAAGCTGCTTCAGCCGAAGTAAACACATCAAACTTGTAAAATTTAGAAAAAGTGTGTAAGGAGGACCAGGTAGCCACCTTACAAATTTGATCCCCGCTGTCTTATAAGCTAAGCGGATGACACTCCTCAACCAGAAAGATAGGGAAGTCGTAGTAGCCTTCTGCCCCTTACGCTTCCCCATATAGATGACAAACAAAGAGAAAGATTGTCTTAATTCCTTAGGTGCCTGAAGATAGAACTTCAAGGCATGAACCACATCTAGATTGTGAAGCAAACGTTCTTTTGCTGAAGAAGGATTAGGACACAAGGAGAGAACAACAATTTCTTGATTAATGTTACGAACCGACACCACCATAGGGAGGAACCCTAATTTAGTACATAAAACCGCCTTATCAGCATGAAAAACCAAATAAGGGGGGGTCACATTGCAAAGCAGAAATCTCAGAAACTCTGCGCGTAGAGGCAATAGCCAGCAAAAAAAGAACATTCCAAGATAACAATTTAATGTCAACAGTATGCATAGGCTCAAACGAAGCCTGCTGCAAAACACTAAGAACAAGGTTGAAGCTCCAAGGTGGAGCCCCAGACCTAAACACAGGTCTGATCTAGTCAGAGCCTTAACAAAGGACTGTACATTCGGGAAGTTCAGCCAGTCTCTTGTGCAGTAACACTGACAGGGACGATATATGTCCCTTCAGGGAACTAGCAGATAGACCCTTCTTCAGTCCATCCTGGAGAAAAGATAAAATTATTGCAACCCTAACCATATGCCAAGAAAAGCCATGCTCTTCACACCAGTACAAATAAGTCCTCCCCACTTACTTTATGATAGATACGACGAGTAACTGGCTTATGAGCTTGAACCAGAGTGTTGATAACACTCTCAGAAAACCCTCTCTTGGCTAAGACTAAGCGTTCAATCTCCACGCAGTCAGAATCTAGATTTTGATGAACAAAGGGACCCTGTATCAGCAGATCTCTGTGACAAGGTAACCTCCACTGAGGAGATGTGGCCATCCCCACCAGATTTGCAAACCACATCCTTCACGGCCACAACGGAGCAATCAGAATCACTGATTCTCGCTCCTGCTTGATATGAGCCACCACACGACGGAGAAGCGGTAATGGAGGAAAAAGATATGAGTCTGAAACTCCATGGTACTGATAGGGCATCTACCAGTTCCACATGAGGATCCCTCAACCTCGACCCATACCTGGGTAGCTTGGTATTGAGGTGGGATGTCATGAAATCTATCTCCAGCATCCCCCACTTGCTGCATATCTCTGCAAACACCTCGGGTTGGAGAGACAATTCCCCTGGGTGAAAGGATTGCCTGCTAAGGAAGTCCACTTCCCAGTTGTCTACACTTGGAATGTGGATCGCTGACAGCATACATCTGTGAGTCTCTGCCAACTCTAGTATCTGAAATACTTCTCTCATCGTCTAGGGACTTCTCGTTCCCCCCTGATGGTTGATGTTGGCAACCGAGGTTATATTGTCTGATTGGAATCTGATAAACTGGGATGAACCCAGAAGGGGCCAAGCCTTCAAGGCATTGAAGATTGCCTGGAGTTCCAATATATTGATCTAAAGGGAGGACTCCTTCTGAGTCCACGGCCCTTGTGCCTTCTTGGCACCCCAAACGGCTATGGTCTCAAGAAGCACATGTCTTGGGAAAGATGATCTGGACAGAGCCACCAAGAGAGTGAGTCTCTCAACATCTTGTCCAGCACAATCTGTTGAGACAGATCTGAATGGTCTCTGTTCTATTTTCTAAGCATGCATAGTTGTAAGGGTCTGAGATGGAATCTGGCAAAGGGAATGATGTCCATAAAGGACACCATGAGTCTGATTATCTCCATACACTGGGCCACTGAGGGTCTCAAGGAGGCCTGGAGGGCAAGACATGCAGTAGTTAGCTTGCAATGTCTCTGATCTGTGAGAAATATTCTCATGGATATGGAGTCTATTATTGCCCCCAGGAAATTCACCCTTGTACTTGGAGTAAGAGAACTCTTTTCCAAGTTTATCTTGCATCCATGTGATCGAAGAAGACTGAGAAGGGACTCTGAATATTCTTCTGCTAGACCAAAAGATGGTGCCTGTACCAAGATATCATCCAGGTAAGATGCTACTGCAATACCTCGTGTTCTGGCAACAGCTAGAAGAGCCCCCAGAACCTTCGAAAATATCCTTGGAGCAGTAGCTAGGCCAAACAGAAGGGCTATGAACTGGAAATGTGGGTCCAGAAAGGCAAACCTCAGCAACTGAAAATGTTCCCTGTGTATCGGAACATGAAGGTATGCATCCTTCAGGTCTATGGTGCTCATAAACTGTCCTTCCTGAACCAGAGGAAGGATTGACCGTATTGTCTCCATCTTGAAAGAGGGAACACTTAGAAACTTGTTTAGGCACATTAAGTACAGAATTGGATGAAAAGTTCCCTCCTTTTTGGGAACCACAAAAAGGTTTAAATAAAACCCCAAACCTCTTTCTGCTGTAGGCACTTCTAGAGAGGAGAAATACTGTATGCAACCTAAAAAGGCAGTCCTCTGTTCTGGTCTTGTAGACAGTCTGGAGAGTAGGAATTTGCCCCTGGGTGGATGAGATTTGAATCCTATCCGGTATCCCTAAGATACAACCTCCAGGAATCAAGGATCCTGTACATCCTGGAACCAAGTGCCTGAAAAAAGAGACAGTCTGCTGCCCCCTACTCGATCCAATCCCAGATTGGGGGCTGCCCCTTCATGCCGATTTGGTCTCAGCGGACTTCTTAATTTGTTTGGACTTATTCCAGGACTGAGCCGGCTTCCAAGTACTCTTGGGCTGCTTGGACTTGGATGAGGATTGCTGTTGTTGTGATTTGTCAGAACGAAAGGAACAAAAATGAAACAATTGCCATCCCTTAGCCCTATTCTTCTTATCCTGCGGTAGGAAGGAACCCTTCCCTCCGGTAACCTTAGAAATAATGGAATCCAGCCCTGGACCGAATAAAATCTCCCCCTTAACAGGAAGAGAAAGGAGTCTGGATTTAGAAGTCATATCTGCAGACCAAGACTTCAACCAGAGAGCCCAGCGGGCTAGGACCGCAAAGCCAGAAGCCTTTGCATTTAGACAAATAATCTACAGATTTACAGATGAAGGAGTTAGCAATTCTCAGATATTTAATCCTCTCCTGAATATCCTCGAGGGGAGTCTCCACCTCAGTGAGCTCCGACAGAGTGTTGCACCCTTAGGGATAGAGCCCCACAAATCTAATTGAGAGTCAGGAACCGGGAATAATTTTTTAAAAGTAGGCGAGGGGGAAAAAGAAGTTCCTATTCTTTCCCATTCGTTACTAATAATGTTCGCCATCTTAACTGGCACAGGAAAAGTCAGAGGGACCTTCCTGTCTTCATAAACCCTGTCTAATTTAGGGATCTTAAGTTCCTCAGGGAGTTTAACCTCTGGAACCTCTAGTGCAGACGAAACCTCATTTAATAAAAAATGCAGATGCTCAATTTTAAATCTAAAGGAGAGTTCCTCTGCTGAAGGAGGTTTAAAAACTGAAGTCTCCGACCCAGAAAGTTCACCCACTGAAGCTACAGAGGTTAACTCATCCTCGGATAGCTGGGACATAATAGCTATATCCGACAAATATTTAGATGACTCTAGGTCAGGAGAATTATGTTTAACCTTTATCTTATGTTTGCTAGAGAGAGGTAAGACACTCGGGGCTGCAGACACCGCCGATTGTAACTGCGCCAGAAAATATCCCCCTCCAGATGGAGGATTAGTTGAGCCGCAGGGAACTGCATGTGGAGTGGGTAGTGTAGAAAGGGTAGTAATCTCCTGGGACACAGATTCCTAAGAGGTAGATGTCTCAGATGGGCTAATAGCGCTATGAGTATTAGCAGGCTTGTCTCCCTTTTAAGACTTTAGAACAGTGCTTAGGCATATGGAACAAAATTGAGCAGGCGGGCAAACCATGGCCTCCTCACAATTTAAACAGGAATTATTAATCAGTACAGAAGGAGCGGAACCTTCTAATGTAGTACCAGAGTCCTCCATAGCTAAGATATATTCACAGAAGGACAGACTAAAAAGAAATGCTTTTATTAAAAAAAATGGCACCTTTAGAATCCCAATAGCTGGGACACTCACCACCTCCTAAACCCAGACAGCTAACTCACTAACGCTCTCCTTAGGAGTGATTTCCTCAGCAGGATCAAAGGAAATTAAAAGACTGCACCCGGTCACGTGGTGTGTAGAACAGGACTTCCCCTGCTATGAAAAAGGCGCTAAACTATCATGAGCTGCGCAACACTCAAAAACGAAAGTGAAACCAGTTTGTTCAAAGCCAAAAGCACACAGTCTATGAGCCCCAAAAACTCTCACATTAAAGCAGTTATAATAACCCCTAGCTGTTCAAATAATCTCCCTGAAGGAGATATTAACCATTGATAGCAAAAGTGAATATATACCCTCCAGGATCCATGTTGTGGAACAGGCACAGACTCTCAAGTGTGACAGTCTGGCAGCGACACTCTGACATGGACTTGAGTGTGTAACAGAAAGCTGTGAAATTCGTCAACACTGATTGCTCAGGAGCTGTTAGGCGACAGTCTGGATGGGTTTGCAGAAAAACGTTCCCTGCATCTCCAGACTCTAAATTTCATCAGTACTCTCACTGAGAGGTTCTCATGATTACTTAAAACTCCAGTCCTTTCTTGAAGGGAACATACCAATTACAGGACTATTCAAATCTTTTGACATTTCTCTGCCACCTCCTATAGTGACGAAAGGCAAAGAATGACTGGGGGATAGGGGAAGTGGGAGAGATATTTAAGTCTTTGGCTGGGGTGTCTTTGTCTCCTCCTGGTGGCCAGGTGTTGTATTTTCCAACAGTAAGGAATGAAGTTGTGGACTCTCCCTACCTTATGGAAGGAAAACAGTCCATCTATTGCCATGCAAAGCTGCCTGGGTCCTAGCTAAACACATTTTGTGAGCCATTGGCAAGAGGCATATGTGCATAGCCACAGATCACCAGCTAGCCCTGGAGCTAAATTTAACAATGTTTTTAACTTATATCCAGAAATATTTGTTACATACTTGATGGACTATTTTGTGGTTTATTGAGATTCTAAGGGAAAATCATTCCCCTGTGCTGACCTTATCTTAAGATACAGTGATTAGTCTCTTCAGCATGTATGTTCTGTAGAATAAGAATCCTTTTTACCTCAAGTCACTCTTCATTTTGTTTAGTATAAAGGGAGGAAAAGAAGATAGACAATATTTTTTCTGGAAAAGCACAATTGTGTGCACTTTCATTTGTTCATAATTAGCCATTTAAGAGAGAACAATAAAGTTCAAAATAATCACATCTTGTTTGAGCCTTGTGCATAATTAAGAAATCTGAATCAGTCATAGAATACATGAAACGAAGTGCAATAAAGGAGAAGCTGGCACAAACTGAAAGATACTGTGTGTTCTTCTTTTGTAGCCAAAGTTAAACTGTAAACAGATCAATGAATATCACTATATGACAGCACTAATTGCATTTGTGTACAAAAAAAACTATTTTTTTCAGCTAGAATCATACAAATCAACATTAACACAAGTATTAGAGACAGTGCATTAGAAGCTATTAATTATGGCTACTTAAATACTTGAGTGCTACAAGACTTTAACATGCAACGAGTTAAAGAAAATACACAGTAAACAACAGTTATATAATGTAATTTATTACCCAATGAAATATATATTAATGAGATGAAGAAAACACTGCATGCAATGTTTATATGCATAAGAGGATATCTTTTTTTTGTTTGAATATTCCAAGAGGTTATAGAGAGGAACAGATAAATAGATAGATAGATAGATAGATAGATAGATAGATAGATAGAGATAGATAGAGATATTGATTGGTAAAAAACTTACGTTAAAGCCAGAGTTTAGTTTTCTATCAAACATTCTACGTTTTCTATCAAATATCTTAATCTGACCCCACTCCCCTCTTTGCATGACATCATCAATGACATCACTAAGGACATTGTTGATATAGTAAAAATATAAAAAAAAAATATAGTAAAATCTGCACCATCTAAGCTCACTCTCCCTTACATAAGCCCCTGGCCAGCTTTTATTCCCCCCTCTCCATCAGATGCAACCACCTCCTCATCCTCCAAACTCACACACAATCTACTTCTCACACTCTCACCTCCATTTCCCCCCCACACACACTTCTTTACCTCTCACTCGCTCTAACTTATATTCTCAGCATCCTCTCCCTCAAACACAACTGTCTCATCAATCTCTCTTCCTACCTCCCTGATATTTACTATCCTCCTCATCCTCTCACACAGCTTCCTCTTCAACCCGACTTTTCATAGTCTGCTTCACACCCTCTTATTCCACTATACCTCATGCCTAGCGCCCTAATCACCCAGTCTGTTACATACAACCTCCTCCTTATCTTCTCACTCCTTTACACACATCACTGCTTATCCTCTTAGCTCAGTGTCCCTCACATGCTAACCCTCGCTCCCCCTTTTAGCCCTCCTATTCCTTGCACCTCTTCACCCTCTTATCCCCTCTCCCCCACATAGATCTCCTGCTCACCCTTCAATACCACACTAACACATTTCTCAAGTGGCATCAACTATACTGTTACAACAGTTAAAAAAAGGGGTTCTTTTAATTATATATGTATATATCCACAGAGTGTATACACACACACATATATATCATTTTCACTAGTAATGTGAATGAGGATGCTATTAATGATGTCATGTGTGATGTCATTAGTGATGTTAATAATGATGTCCGGCAAAGGGGGCAGTGGGGCAGTTTAATATAGGAATTGCCTTGCTTTTAAACATTTGATAGAAAACTTAAACTCTGTTTTGAACATAAGTTTTTTTTTTGCCAATTAATTTACTTGTTTTTCCCTAAGAAATTAAAATATAATCTACAGGTTTTAGAAAAAAAGAACTAAACAAATATAGGTAATTTCAAAAAAAAAAAAAAAATCCTTCTAAAATTTAAATAAATAACAAACGACTAGATTACGAGTTTTGCGTTATGAGTAAAAAAGCAGCGTTATGGGTTATAATGCTGCTTTTTCACTACCACTACTATTACGAGTCTTGTCAAAAAAGCTGTACCGCACACTTTTTTGGCTGTACCACAAATTAACTTACGCAATTTGCATAAAGTCTTTTTTCAATGGGACTTCCATAGCGCCGATATTACAAGCTTTTTCTGGGAGGCCTATACCGCAAGATTCGTAATGCAATCTAAAGTCAGTAGTTATGAGTTTTACGTTACAAAGCTGTAGCATAAAACTCATAACTAAAGTGCTAAAAAGTACACTAACACCCATAAACTACCTATTAACCCCTAACCCGAGGCCCTCCCGCATTGCAAACACTAAAAGAAAATTATTAACCCCAAATCTGACACTCCGGACATCGCCGCCACTATAATAAACATATTAACCACTAAACTGCCCCCTACCTACATTTATTAACCCCTAAATCTGCCGCCCCCAACGTCGCCGCCACTATACTAAATGTATTAACCCCTAAGTCTAACCCTAACACCCCCTAACTTAAATATAATTCAAATAAATCTAAATAAAAATTCCTATCATTAACTAAATAATTCCTATTTAAAACTAAATACTTACCTATACAATAAACCCTAAGCTAGCTACAATATAACTAATAGTTACATTGTAGCTAGCTTAGGATTTATTTTTATTTTACAGGCAAGTTTGTATTTATTTTAACTAGGTAGAATAGTTGCTAAATAGTTATTAACTATTTACTAACTACCTAGCTAAAATAAATACAAATTCACCTGTAAAATAAAACCTAACCTGAGTTACACTAACACCTAACATTACACAACAATTAAATAAATTACATAAATTAAATACAATGACCTAAATTACAAAAAATACACTAAATTACCCAAAATAAATTATCAGATATTTCCTCTAATTACACCTAATCTAATAGTCCTATCAAAATAAAAAAGCCCCCCCAAAATAAAAAAAACCCTAGCCTAAACTAAACTACCAATAGCCCTTAAAAGGGCCTTTTGCGGGACATTGCCCCAAAGAAATCAGCTCTTTTACCTGTAAAAAAAAATACAAACAACTCCCCCAACAGTAAAACCCACCACCCACACAACCAAGCCCCAAATAAAATCCTAACTAAATAAACCTAAGCTCCCCATTGCTCTGAAAAGGGCATTTAGATGGGCATTGCCCTTATAAGGGCATTTAGCTCTTTTTCTGCCCAAACCCTAACCTAAAAATAAACCCACCCAATAAACCCTTAAAAAAACCCTAACACTAACCCCTGAAGATCCACTTACAGTTTTGAAGACCGGACATCCATCCTCAATGAAGCCGGGAGAAGTCTTCATCCAGGCGGCAAGAAGTCCTCAACAAAGCCGGGAGAAGTCTTCATCCAGACGGCATCTTCTATCTTTATCCAATCCGGAGCAGAGCGGGTCCATCTTTAAGACATCCAGCGTGGAGCATCCTCTTCAATCGAAGTCTTCTTCCCGAATGAAGGTTCCTTTAAATGACGTCATCCAAGATGGTGTCCCTTGAATTACGATTGGCTGATAGAATTCTATCAGCCAATCGGAATTAAAGGTGAAAAAATCCTATTGGCCCTATGTCGGGGGCGGCAGATTAGGGGTTAATAAGTGTAAGATTAGGGGTGTTTAGACTCTGGGTTCATGTTAGAGTGTTAGGTGTAAACATAAATTTAGTTTCCCCATAGGAATCAATGGGGCTGCGTTACGGAGCTTTACGCTGCTTTTTTGCAGGTGTTAGGCTATTTTTCAGCCGGCTCTCCCCATTGATGTCTATGGGGAAATCGTGCACGTAAAACCAGCTTTCAGCAGCGCTGATATTGGAGTGCGGTATGGAGCACAATTTTGCTCTACGCTTACTTCTTGCCTAATAACGCCGGGTTTATGAAAACCTGTAATACCAGCGCTGTAGGAAAGTGAGCAGTGACAATAACGTGCAAGTTAGCACCGCACTCCTCTTACCACAAAACTCGTAATCTAGCCGAAACACTTTTATTATGCAAGAAGGGGCATTAATACAGTTTATGATATAATTTGCAGATAGGAACCAACAAAAGGGGGAGGGACAGGGAGTTCACTGGGTGTGTCTGAAGCTCTCTCACAACTTATTATATTATCTAAGCATTTTACAACTGCAGATATCTTTGATTTAAAGGGACAATAAACACCTTGTAATTAGAGGACATTTCTGTTGTGTTGCTATAGAATAACATATCAGCCAAGCCTCAATATTTCAAAACAAATAAACATCATTTTTACTGCAATTACTTTTCAATAGCCAGACTACAACCACCTACTTTATTTGGAGGAATCAATCTGGATTTTAGATTACAAACAACAAGGCTAGCCACAGTCATAAAGTTAGTATAAAGTGAATTGTTTTGCAGCTGTTATCTGAAAAAGCCAATGAGGGAAAGATATGTAGCAGAGTCAGCCTTGACAAATTAACAGGGTGCATTTCAAGTTCTGAAAATTAGAAAATGCTCAGTTTTCGGAGTTTAATTACATGAAAAGGATGCAAAGTAAAAATGAAAATGTATTGCAAAGTTATTTCATTATGCATAACAAAAAGCTTTATATAAAAATCCCCAGGTGTTTACTGTCCCTTTAACTTACCAGCTTTATGCTGGTAAGGGTTATTACAAAATCACAATACACTTATTTACTTGACAGAAAAGTTACTAAACTACCAGCAAAGTTGAATTATAGTGAAAACATTTCAGTTTAATTTGCATTTGCTGCAAACTAAGAATGTATAGACTGTGAGATTCACTATCCCATAGAGTTTGAGTACTTGTTGAATCATTTGAAACATTAAACTAATGCAGCACATCTTTTACAATCTGTCAGGATCTCATGAGCTCTTTTTGTGGCAAAATGCCGACTGCATGACAGGGACATCGCGGGTGGCTTCCCTCACTGTGTCTTGCCTAGTATAAACCAGGGACACCAGCTCCAGAGTCCAGCTTGCTCTAATTGAGCCACTAGAGGATATTTACGTGTAGGGTATTATCATCAGCAGATGTATCTCTGAGCTCCACCCTCTCTGGATACAAGCCAATCAGGGAGGTGCTCTCTGACTATATATTGAGTAGCTTATGTCTTTACTCCTTGATCTGGTATTGGAGTCTTTCCTGTGCTTGTGTTTCTGATTCCTGTTTTTTGAATCTTGAACTTGTCTGTGCATTTGCCATGCCGCTGCCCCTCTCCTCCCAATTGTTGCCATGGCAGCATTTGGTTGTTGTGTGGCACATGTCCATGACATCATCACCGTGAACCATGATTGCTACTCTGCTCATTTCCTGTAGACCTGTGCCTCCACCTGAGTGTGAGCCTGCATCTATTTAAGATAATCTTATTCAGTCTGTAAGTGCCCTAGTATACGTTTGCCTCTGTGTACTCCTGGGTGCTATTTTTTGCTGTTTACTATTGTGCTTTACTGGATTGCCTGCTTGTTACTGAAACCTGCATTGTCTATTGACCATTCTACTGCTTAACACTTTTGATTCTCAGAAACATTGGACTGCCTCTTCCCACTGTAACCTGCACTGCCTGATGAGCATTTCTTTTATTTTTGTGTTTCTCAGTGACACAGTACTGTCTGCTTACTTCTGAACCCTTCTTAGGCCTGTGACCTGCTCCTCATTGACCCTTGCAGATTGTGATGTCAACTGTTCCTATACTTCCTCATTCTATCAAATTCTAATACTTAGTTCTGGGCTTTTTCCTTATCTTTCCACTTGATGCTGGGATAAGAAGTCTACTGGCCAGAATTGATCTGATGAGGAAATATCCCATGAACATTACTTTATACTAGGGCCATGGACCCAAATGAGGTAACCATCTTCCTTCAGAGACAAATGCTGGGAGCCCATGCCACACATCTGCAAAATCTGGATTCCAAATTAGAGACTATTACCGCTATGCTTTCCTCATTAGGTGCAAGTAAATCTACTTCCCCCAATTCTCTTACTGAACAGACTACTTCCACAGTTGCTATGCCTTTCTCTTCTGCACCCATTATTATACCCCAGATTCCACTGCCTGATAAATATGATGGTACCACTGATTGTAGGGTCTTCCTCAATCAGTGCAGGCTGCATTTCCAAAATAACCCTCTTACCTTTCAATCACTGCATGCAAAGGTCACTTTTTAATATTTCCTTGCTAAAAAAAGACAAAGCTCTAGCCTGAAGAAACCTCTATAAAGGCAGAGACATTCTTGCACATAGTCATACCACTGTGCCTTACACAAATATGTTTTCATAAAGAAGATCTGCTTAATGCGTGCCATGCTGCTATGACACAATTTGTTAGCTTCATCACAGCTCACAGTTAGTGAGGGAGAATTTCACACTCACACACCTCTCAGTATCACAGGCCTTGTTATCTTGCTTCTTTTAAAGTCTAAGAGGTGAGTGTGACTACAAATACAGATACATAGGAAGCAATCTGCAATATCATATAAAATATCATATAAAATGTCTCTAAAAAAGATAAAGTCAGGCAAAGATGCTAAAAAACCTGCTGCCTCGCACAATTCAGTGAGTTCCTTTTTTAGATCTGCAGAACCCTCACAGCCGATGTTACCTGATCCCCCTACACCAAGGAGGTCTGAGATGTCGCCCTCAGATAGTGAGGACAGTGATATAGATTATTCCGTCCAGCTAACTAAGTCCTTCTTGGCCACCATACCATCTAAAAGTGATTTGGATAACATAGTTGTCAAAGTACAAGATTGTATTAAAGAAGAACTAGCTAACCTGAGAAAGGACAATAGTAATACAAGGTAATAGGGTGGAAGCCTTGGAGGAGGATAATGAGTTTAACCAACAAAAAATATCTAACTTGCAGACTACAGCCCAGATACATGACTCCCTATTTACGCAGAGACCTGGAGAACAGAGAACGGCGCCAAAACCTCAGGGTCAGAGGAATTCCAGAAACAATCCTGCCAAACTCTGTTCCTGAATTTCTCAAGGGTCTCTTTTCCTTTCTACTAGGCCCCTCTTCTACTGCTGACATATCTATGGATCAGGCCCATAGAGCACTCAGGCCAAGACCTTCAGACCAGGCACCTCCAAGAGACGTTATACTCAAATTAACACATTTTCAAACCAAAGAAGACATCTTAAAAGTTGCAAGACAACTTAAAGACATCAACTTTCAGAACTGCCACTTACAAATATTTACAGATCTCGCTCCCCGCACTCTGCAGAGGCGAAAAGAATATCAACATTTGACAATAATGCTTAGATAAAAAGGGATCCCATATCGCTGGGGTTTTCCCTGCTCTCTTAACATATCCCACAAAGGTAATAAGTTTACCTGTAAGACACTGGATGACATACAGGATTTATGTGCGGCATTGGGGATTGACCCCCCCCCCCCCACCTACAGCAGTGAGAGAAGATAAAGAGCAGAATATGACAGAAAAGTTGGTAAGACCTCATAGAGCTCAGTGACAACCTAAGAAAATGAAGAAAGTTCAGGACACTTTACACACTGATGGCTTAGGATGAATCAAGAAGAGCAAAATGGGTGAGATAATTCCATGTTTTATAACTTTATAGTTTTCAAGGAAAGTTAGCCTTTCAATTGCCTCCTGGACTTTTCCAGTAAAGAGACTGAACATTTTATTACACCTATTTTACAGTTGACTAGAACTGGTTGCTTTTAAATGCAATAATGCCCTTGTATTCACATCCTAGCTTATTTAAATATTTAATTCAGGGGTAAGCTATTCTTCCCCTGTGCGGTGACATATTATGTCAAATTGTTTGTTTAAAGTTTATACTACTGTTATTGTTATTTATGTTCATGACATTGTTATTGTTATTAAGGTTTGTGTCTATACATGTGAACAACAGACTTCGGGAACGGGACTCTTTCACACTATATCAGATCAGATTCTGCAATTTTATAATTTTATAATAAGGCATGCTATTCAGATAGACCCTGACTTAGAGAGTAGACATGACAGGCTCTAACCCAATTACGTTAATGACACAAAATGTAAAAGGCTTCAATATACCACACAAAAGACGTGTAGCATTCAATGATATCAGACACAAGCATATTGATGTTCTATTTTTACAAGAAACACACTATCTAGCAGGACAAGAGCCTAAGTTTTTCACGTCCACTTATTAAAATCACTATCACAGTAGCCACCCAACAAAAAAGATTTCAGGTGTCAGTATCCTACTCCACAATTCCCTACAATTCCATGTCCAACAAGTAGATAGAGATAACGAGGGGAGGTACTTGGCCCTACTAGGTCTGCTTCATGGGAAACCAATTACGCTTGTAAACATTTCTGCACCAAATACACGCCAGGCATCCTTCTTCCGCAAGGTATCCAATAATATCATGGCTTTTTACAAAGGCTCTCTCATTGTAGGAAGTGATCTAAATACACCACTAGACCCACTGTTGGATAACTCTACTACTCAACTGTCTAAAAAAGGCACTTAGGTCTATGAGAGAGGATCTAACGCTAATAGGGGTCCGTGACGTATGGCGAGTCCAACATCCAACTAGTAAGAATTTTACTTTCTACTCAGCACCACAAAGTACACATTCCCGTATAGATTATATTTTTATAGACCACAATACTATTACTTCGGTTTTAACCACCGGCATCACACCCACTAGTTGGTCTGATCACTCAGCAGTAATTTGTAAGATGCAATGGTCCCCCTCCCTTTTAAACCATACCAATGGCGCTTTGATGATACAATGCTTAAGGAAGACTTAATATAACAACAAGTAGAGAAATCTATAGCGGAATATTTTGAACATAATAACACGTCATGTATAGACCCGTTCACTTTGTGGGAGGCACATAAATGCGTTATAAGAGGCGAGATGATAAAACTCAAATCCCTGCAAAGTAAAAATCATAGACAACAACATATGACTCTTACTGATACTTACCAACACATAGACAGTTTATATAAAAACAATCCACACGATTATTCCTTAAAATCCCAGCACGAGCAAGCTAGCCATAAACTTATAACATTTTTGGAGCGTTCAGCCCAGAAACAGCTACTGAAACTTCACCAAATTTTTTTTCTAGAGGGCAACAAGCCAGGTAAACTCATGGCAAGAGCACTTAAAACACAGCAATTGACACATTACATCACTACGCTGCAAGACACTTCTGGTGCACTCACTGTGGAAACCCAGAGGATGACGGAGCTATTTAGAAAATATTATAGTGCTCTATATGATCTAATACCACATAGAAAGAATATAACACATCAAGCGCATTGCCACCAATATCTAGACACTATAACATTACCCACGATACCCACAGATGACCTAGACTCCTTTAACTCGGCAATAACAGTTGAAGAGATTGAGAATGCCATACACTCACTAAAACAGGGGAAAAGCCCCGGTCCGGACGGTCTTACAGGTAGCTACTACAAAAAATATAAACGTCTTCTCCTCCCACACTTGCTTTCAGTTTTTAATCATATTGATAAGTCCCATGATTTACCCCCTTCTATGCTCGAAGCGATAGTAACAGTCATACCAAAACCAGGTAAAGACCCAACGGTCCCATCAAATTATCGCCCAATATCCCTTTTGAACGTTGATACAAAAATTTATGCAAAAATATTGGCCATCAGAATTAATAAAGTACTACCTGCACTGATACATCCTGACCAGGTGGGCTTTGTGCCGCAGAGGGAAGCTAAAGATAACACGGTAAAAGTTCTTCACTTAATACAGTATGCAACCACACATAACATCCCCCTGGTTTTACTATTGACTGACGCTGAAAAAGCTTTCAACAGATTGGACTGGACTTTTCTAAAACTTACCCTACAGAAATTTGGCTTCAATGACAGTTTTATTCAGAAGATTCTAGCCCTCTACTCCAATCCGACTGCCAAAATCAAAGTTAACGGTGCATTATCTAACCCTTTTCGTATCCGGAACAGTACTAGACAAGGCTGCCCTCTATCGCCCCTGTTATTTGTGCTTTCAATGGAGGCCCTTGCTGCTAAACTACGTGATAACTCTGACATAACTGGACTTTCCATAAAAAGCACCCAGCATAAATTAGCACTCTATGCAGATGACCTACTACTGACATTAACTCACCCGACTACATCTCTCTCTGCGGCACAGAGCACTCTGGAGGAATTCAGCCTTTGCTCCAACTATCTAGTTAATAAACATAAATCCGAGATTCTCCCCATTAATTTAAGCGAGGCGGACATCCACATACTCAGTTCACAAGCACCATACTCGATACAGCAATCCTCCCTAAAATACTTAGGTGTTTACCTGGCTAACAACATCCAGTGATTACATGAACTGAACTACGAGCCACTTTTGACGAATATCTCTAAGGATACATCAATATGGCTGAATAAAAATATATCCTGGTTAGGCAGGATAGGAGTAGCTAAAATGACCATTCTCCCTAAGATTCTTTATCTATTCCAAACACTTCCTATACCTCTCTCAGACACCTATATATGTAGATTACAATCAGTAATTAACTCATATATCTGGAGGAAAAGGCCTCCCAGAATAGCCAGATCCACTTTGTTCTTGTCAAAAAAATATGGAGGTTTGGGTGTCCCGGATCTATGTAGATATCGTACTGCAGTCTTTGTGAGAAGAATAGTGGATTGGTGTACACTTCCCATAAACCATGATAAAACCTGGATGACACTAGAACACGACCTGACTAACTCTCCCCAGCTAAGTGTATACTGTTGGCAACCTAATGGAAACCAACCAGCCTTAATAAAAACTTACCCTATAATAAAAGAAACATTTAATGTGTGGTCCCAGATGCTACTTACCTATCCACATCTCTCAACAGTCCCCTCCCCCCTGAGAACGGCCTTATCCAATCCCGACTTTATAAGTGGGATTTTGGTTACACCTAAAGCACAATGCAGTCTGGATAGACTCCTTCCACTGTACACATTATTGAGTCAGATAAGCTGATACCTGCACAGCAATTGGCGGAATTAGGACTCGCACAATTTACCAACTGGTTCACGTACTTACAACTTAAACACTTTATACATACCCATAAGTTAAAACGCCTAATGGTGAGGGACCGTACCCCATTAGAAAGACTTTGTACTATTGACATACCCCCAACACATGCTATCTCTGTTACCAATTACTAATCACATCTTCTGAGTTCATGCAAACTTCAACTATAATATCTTGGCACAGAGAACTCCCTTATATAATTTCGGAAAAAGAATGGTATGATATTTTTCTACACACCAGCAAATCAGTGCATTCGGCCACGCTATTAGAAACTAACTACAAGTTCCTACTCCGCTGGTACCTTACCCCTCACAGGTTAAAACATATATTCCCAAAGGCATCGGATAGATGCTGGAGGAAATGCTCAGGAAAAGGCACTCCCTACCATATTTGGTGGGAATGTCCTAAAATACAGAAATTTTGGACAGAGATTAACCAAGAACTGAGCAAGTTATTGAATTATGATATTACCTTAGACCCTTTAATATATCTATTCCATGTTATACCTAAACTCCCATTTAAACAGCACACATCACTCCTTCAGTTGGCTATATGTAGTGCCAAACAATTAATTCCTAGGTTATGGAAATCAGAAACCACACCAACATTAATGTTGTGGAAATCACAAATGGAGACAAACTTATCACTAGAAAGATATTTTTACTACACAACGGGCAAATTGGAATTTTATGCTGAAATTATGTTCTTCTGGGAATCCCACTATTGCCCTAGGCAGACCTAAGCCTCCTCTGTAACACTGGCCGGACTCATATAGCTGTGGGTACATATACTGATTTCGACCTGAGATAAGGCCCGTACACACCTCTATTTTTATAAAGATAGCCAATACTCTCTTAGCTACACAGGCATATATATACATTCAAGTACATCTACTCTAAGGCAGAGCGAGGGTGACGACAGGTTTGAATGGGGGGTAGCACAACTTGAGAAGACGTTTATATGTGCCTAGATGACTATAATTGGTGAAAGATAAGATAATTGTTAGATGGACCTTCTTCATGTGATAGTGGTAAAATATTAAAGAATTTGCTCTGTATCTAACTATGATTACAGAAATGTAGACATTCTTGAAGTCTTGTTTTTGTTGTAATGCGCAAGTTTGTTGTATTGTATTGAAAAATTTTGACACAAATAAAAGATTAAACAAAAAAAAAGCTCTAGCCTGAGGTGTCACCTCTAATGGAGCAGAATGCACAACTATTGAGTGATGCAGACTCCTTTATTTCTGCACTGTCCTCCATATTTAGAACCCCGGGACGTACTTCTGCTGCTGAATTCTCTCTCCTTGATCTTTGCAAGAATAACTGATCAGTAGCACAGTATGCCATAGAATTCCGCACCCTGGCACATGAGACTAGTTGGGACATCAGTGCTCTCAAGGCAGCTTTCCGCAGGGCCCTGCATGATTGCATTAAGAATGAACTCACGTATTGTGATATTCCTACCTCCCTCAAGGACTTTGTTACGCTTTGTATCAGATTGGATTCTCGTTATCAAGAGCATCAAACAGAGTGAGAGAAAACTTGAAGATCTTTTCCCAGTTGTCCTATTAATCGGTTGGCTTACAGATACCCTTCTTCCCCTACGGCATCCCCTACTGCTGTTCAGGAAGAGGAACCATAGATCTCTCCACCCTTAAATCCCCAGAGTCTGAAAGACAAAGAAGGAGGAGATTATAACTGTGTTTTTATTGTGGCTCTAACACTCATCAACTCAAGAACTGTACTACAGGGAAAAGGCAGTGCTTAGTGGATAGAAGAAGAGACCCTCTAAGCATGACCGCTACCAATACTCCATTTAGATGTTCCCATTGTGACCGCTGCTTCATAACTGCTGTTTCTGGGGAGCCTGCAGGCTCGCCAGAAACACGGGGTATCAAGCTCCAATCGGAGCTTGATACATATGCCCCATTGAGTGAATCATTAGCCATAAAATCTTATCGCAAATGCAGGGAAGTAATCTCAATAGGTAAGTAACTTCAATTACAGGTTCGCTGGCATTAAATTCCACTCTAGAAAGGAGAGCTGCTCTTGTTGTATTGTATTGGCCCAACTAGGTACTTGGCCCTACTAGGTCTGCTTCATGGGAAACCAATTACGCTTGTAAACATTTCTGCACCAAATACACGCCAGGCATCCTTCTTCCGCAAGGTATCCAATAATATCATGGCTTTTTACAAAGGCTCTCTCATTGTAGGAAGTGATCTAAATACACCACTAGACCCACTGTTGGATAACTCTACTACTCAATCACAACTGTCTAAAAAAGGCACTGAGGTCTATGAGAGAGGATCTAACGCTAATAGGGGTCCGTGACGTATGGCGAGTCCAACATCCAACTAGTAAGAATTTTACTTTCTACTCAGCACCACAAAGTACACATTCCCGTATAGATTATATTTTTATAGACCACAATACTATTACTTCGGTTTTATCCACCGGCATCACACCCACTAGTTGGTCTGATCACTCAGCAGTAATTTGTAAGATGCAATGGTCCTCCCTCCCTTTTAAACCATACCAATGGCGCTTTGATGATACAATGCTTAAGGAAGACTTAATATAACAACAAGTAGAGAAATCTATAGCGGAATATTTTGAACATAATAACACGTCATGTATAGACCCGTTCACTTTGTGGGAGGCACATAAATGCGTTATAAGAGGTGAGATGATAAAACTCAAATCCCTGCAAAGTAAAAATCATAGACAACAACATATGACTCTTACTGATACTTACCAACACATAGACAGTTTATATAAAAACAATCCACATGATTATTCCTTAAAATCCCAGCACGAGCAAGCTAGCCATAAACTTATAAAATTTTTGGAGCGTTCAGCCCAGAAACAGGCACTGAAACTTCACCAAATTTTTTTTCTAGAGGGAAACAAGCCAGGTAAACTCATGGCAAGAGCACTTAAAACACAGCAATTGACACATTACATCACTACGCTGCAAGACACTTCTGGTGCACTCACTGTGGAAACCCAGAGGATGACGGAGCTATTTAGAAAATATTATAGTGCTCTATATGATCTAATACCACATAGAAAGAATATAACACATCAAGCGCATTGCCACCAATATCTAGACACTATAACATTACCCACGATACCCACAGATGACCTAGACTCCTTTAACTCGGCAATAACAGTTGAAGAGATTGAGAATGCCATACACTCACTAAAACAGGGGAAAAGCCCCGGTCCGGACGGTCTTACAGGTAGCTACTACAAAAAATATAAACGTCTTCTCCTCCCACACTTGCTTTCAGTTTTTAATCATATTGATAAGTCCCATGATTTACCCCCTTCTATGCTCGAAGCGATAGTAACAGTCATACCAAAACCAGGTAAAGACCCAACGGTCCCATCAAATTATCGCCCAATATCCCTTTTGAACGTTGATACCCTACAGAAATTTGGCTTCAATGACAGTTTTATTCAGAAGATTCTAGCCCTCTACTCCAATCCGACTGCCAAAATCAAAGTTAACGGTGCATTATCTAACCCTTTTCGTATCCGGAACAGTACTAGACAAGGCTGCCCTCTATCGCCCCTGTTATTTGTGCTTTCAATGGAGGCCCTTGCTGCTAAACTACGTGATAACTCTGACATAACTGGACTTTCCATAAACAGCACCCAGCATAAATTAGCACTCTATGCAGACGACCTACTACTGACATTAACTCACCCGACTACATCTCTCTCTGCGGCACAGAGCACTCTGGAGGAATTCAGCCTTTACTCCAACTATCTAGTTAATAAACATAAATCCGAGATTCTCCCCATTAATTTAAGCGAGGCGGACATCTACATACTCAGTTCACAAGCACCATACTCGATACAGCAATCCTCCCTAAAATACTTAGGTGTTTACCTGGCTAACAACATCCAGTGATTACATGAACTGAACTACGAGCCACTTTTGACGAATATCTCTAAGGATACATCAATATGGCTGAATAAAAATATATCCTGGTTAGGCAGGATAGGAGTAGCTAAAATGACCATTCTCCCTAAGATTCTTTATCTATTCCAAACACTTCCTATACCTCTCTCAGACACCTATATATGTAGATTACAATCAGTAATTAACTCATATATCTGGAGGAAAAGGCCTCCCAGAATAGCCAGATCCACTTTGTTCTTGTCGAAAAAATATGGAGGTTTGGGTTTCCCGGATCTATGTAGATATCGTACTGCAGTCTTTGTGAGAAGAATAGTGGATTGGTGTACACTTCCCATAAACCATGATAAAACCTGGATGACACTAGAACACGACCTGACTAACTCTCCCCAGCTAAGTGTATACTGTTGGCAACCTAATGGAAACCAACCAGCCTTAATAAAAACTTACCCTATAATAAAAGAAACATTTAATGTGTGGTCCCAGATGCTACTTACCTATCCACATCTCTCAACAGTCCCCTCCCCCCTGAGAACGGCCTTATCCAATCCCGACTTTATAAGTGGGATTTTGGTTACACCTAAAGCACAATGCAGTCTGGATAGACTCCTTCCACTGTACACATTATTGAGTCAGATAAGCTGATACCTGCACAGCAATTGGCGGAATTAGGACTCGCACAATTTACCAACTGGTTCACGTACTTACAACTTAAACACTTTATACATACCCATAAGTTAAAACGCCTAATGGTGAGGGACCGTACCCCATTAGAAAGACTTTGTACTATTGACATACCCCCAACATATGCTATCTCTGTTACCAATTACTAATCACATCTTCTGAGTTCATGCAAACTTCAACTATAATATCTTGGCACAGAGAACTCCCTTATATACTTTCGGAAAAAGAATGGTATGATATTTTTCTACACACCAGCAAATCAGCGCATTCGGCCACGCTATTAGAAACTAACTACAAGTTCCTACTCCGCTGGTACCTTACCCCTCACAGGTTAAAACATATATTCCCAAAGGCATCGGATAGATGCTGGAGGAAATGCTCAGGAAAAGGCACTCCCTACCATATTTGGTGGGAATGTCCTAAAATACAGAAATTTTGGACAGAGATTAACCAAGAACTGAGCAAGTTATTGAATTATGATATTACCTTAGACCCTTTAATATATCTATTCCATGTTATACCTAAACTCCCATTTAAACAGCACACATCACTTCTTCAGTTGGCTATATGTAGTGCCAAACAATTAATTCCTAGGTTATGGAAATCAGAAACCACACCAACATTAATGTTGTGGAAATCACAAATGGAGACAAACTTATCACTAGAAAGATATTTTTACTACACAACGGGCAAATTGGAATTTTATGCTGAAATTATGTTCTTCTGGGAATCCCACTATTGCCCTAGGCAGACCTAAGCCTCCTCTGTAACACTGGCCGGACTCATATAGCTGTGGGTACATATACTGATTTCGACCTGAGATAAGGCCCGTACACACCTCTATTTTTATAAAGATAGCCAATACTCTCTTAGCTACACAGGCATATATATACATTCAAGTACATCTACTCTAAGGCAGAGCGAGGGTGACGACAGGTTTGAATGGGGGGTAGCACAACTTGAGAAGACGTTTATATGTGCCTAGATGACTATAATTGGTGAAAGATAAGATAATTGTTAGATGGACCTTCTTCATGTGATAGTGGTAAAATATTAAAGAATTTGCTCTGTATCTAACTATGATTACAGAAATGTAGACATTCTTGAAGTCTTGTTTTTGTTGTAATGCGCAAGTTTGTTGTATTGTATTGAAAAATTTTGACACAAATAAAAGATTAAACAAAAAAAAAGCTCTAGCCTGAGGTGTCACCTCTAATGGAGCAGAATGCACAACTATTGAGTGATGCAGACTCCTTTATTTCTGCACTGTCCTCCATATTTAGAACCCCGGGACGTACTTCTGCTGCTGAATTCTCTCTCCTTGATCTTTGCAAGAATAACTGATCAGTAGCACAGTATGCCATAGAATTCCGCACCCTGGCACATGAGACTAGTTGGGACATCAGTGCTCTCAAGGCAGCTTTCCGCAGGGCCCTGCATGATCGCATTAAGAATGAACTCACGTATTGTGATATTCCTACCTCCCTCAAGGACTTTGTTACGCTTTGTATCAGATTGGATTCTCGTTATCAAGAGCATCAAACAGAGTGAGAGAAAACTTGAAGATCTTTTCCCAGTTGTCCTATTAATCGGTTGGCTTACAGATACCCTTCTTCCCCTACGGCATCCCCTACTGCTGTTCAGGAAGAGGAACCATAGATCTCTCCACCCTTAAATCCCCAGAGTCTGAAAGACAAAGAAGGAGGAGATTATAACTGTGTTTTTATTGTGGCTCTAACACTCATCAACTCAAGAACTGTACTACAGGGAAAAGGCAGTGCTTAGTGGATAGAAGAAGAGACCCTCTAAGCATGACCGCTACCAATGCTCCATTTAGATGTTCCCATTGTGACCGCTGCTTCATAACTGCTGTTTCTGGGGAGCCTGCAGGCTCGCCAGAAACACGGGGCATCAAGCTCCAATCGGAGCTTGATACATATGCCACATTGAGTGAATCATTAGCCATAAAATCTTATCGCAAATGCAGGGAAGTAATCTCAATAGGTAAGTAACTTCAATTACAGGTTCGCTGGCATTAAATTCCACTCTAGAAAGGAGAGCTGCTTTTGTTGTATTGTATTGGCCCTACTAGGTACTTGGCCCTACTAGGTCTGCTTCATGGGAAACCAATTACGCTTGTAAACATTTCTGCACCAAATACACACCAGGCATCCTTCTTCCGCAAGGTATCCAATAATATCATGGCTTTTTACAAAGGCTCTCTCATTGTAGGAAGTGATCTAAATACACCACTAGACCCACTGTTGGATAACTCTACTACTCAATCACAACTGTCTAAAAAAGGCACTTAGGTCTATGAGAGAGGATCTAACGCTAATAGGGGTCCGTGACGTATGGCGAGTCCAACATCCAACTAGTAAGAATTTTACTTTCTACTCAGCACCACAAAGTACACATTCCCGTATAGATTATATTTTTATAGACCACAATACTATTACTTCGGTTTTATCCACCGGCATCACACCCACTAGTTGGTCTGATCACTCAGCAGTAATTTGTAAGATGCAATGGTCCTCCCTCCCTTTTAAACCATATCAATGGCGCTTTGATGATACAATGCTTAAGGAAGACTTAATATAACAACAAGTAGAGAAATCTATAGCGGAATATTTTGAACATAATAACACGTCATGTATAGACCCGTTCACTTTGTGGGAGGCACATAAATGCGTTATAAGAGGCGAGATGATAAAACTCAAATCCCTGCAAAGTAAAAATCATAGACAACAACATATGACTCTTACTGATACTTACCAACACATAGACAGTTTATATAAAAACAATCCACACGATTATTCCTTAAAATCCCAGCACGAGCAAGCTAGCCATAAACTTATAAAATTTTTGGAGCGTTCAGCCCAGAAACAGGCACTGAAACTTCACCAAATTTTTTTTCTAGAGGGCAACAAGCCAGGTAAACTCATGGCAAGAGCACTTAAAACACAGCAATTGACACATTACATCACTACGCTGCAAGACACTTCTGGTGCACTCACTGTGGAAACCCAGAGGATGACGGAGCTATTTAGAAAATATTATAGTGCTCTATATGATCTAATACCACATAGAAAGAATATAACACATCAAGCGCATTGCCACCAATATCTAGACACTATAACATTACCTACGATACCCACAGATGACCTAGACTCCTTTAACTCGGCAATAACAGTTGAAGAGATTGAGAATGCCATACACTCACTAAAACAGGGGAAAAGCCCCGGTCCGGACGGTCTTACAGGTAGCTACTACAAAAAATATAAACGTCTTCTCCTCCCACACTTGCTTTCAGTTTTTAATCATATTGATAAGTCCCATGATTTACCCCCTTCTATGCTCGAAGCGATAGTAACAGTCATACCAAAACCAGGTAAAGACCCAACGGTCCCATCAAATTATCGCCCAATATCCCTTTTGAACGTTGATACAAAAATTTATGCAAAAATATTGGCCATCAGAATTAATAAAGTACTACCTGCACTGATACATCCTGACCAGGTGGGCTTTGTGCCGCAGAGGGAAGCTAAAGATAACACGGTAAAAGTTCTTCACTTAATACAGTATGCAACCACACGTAACATCCCCCTGGTTTTACTATTGACTGACGCTGAAAAAGCTTTCGACAAATTGGACTGGACTTTTCTAAAACTTACCCTACAGAAATTTGGCTTCAATGACAGTTTTATTCAGAAGATTCTAGCCCTCTACTCCAATCCGACTGCCAAAATCAAAGTTAACGGTGCATTATCTAACCCTTTTCGTATCCGGAACAGTACTAGACAAGGCTGCCCTCTATCGCCCCTGTTATTTGTGCTTTCAATGGAGGCCCTTGCTGCTAAACTACGTGATAACTCTGACATAACTGGACTTTCCATAAACAGCACCCAGCATAAATTAGCACTCTATGCAGACGACCTACTACTGACATTAACTCACCCGACTACATCTCTCTCTGCGGCACAGAGCACTCTGGAGGAATTCAGCCTTTGCTCCAACTATCTAGTTAATAAACATAAATCCGAGATTCTCCCCATTAATTTAAGCGAGGCGGACATCCACATACTCAGTTCACAAGCACCATACTCGATACAGCAATCCTCCCTAAAATACTTAGGTGTTTACCTGGCTAACAACATCCAGTGATTACATGAACTGAACTACGAGCCACTTTTGACGAATATCTCTAAGGATACATCAATATGGCTGAATAAAAATATATCCTGGTTAGGCAGGATAGGAGTAGCTAAAATGACCATTCTCCCTAAGATTCTTTATCTATTCCAAACACTTCCTATACCTATCTCAGACACCTATATATGTAGATTACAATCAGTAATTAACTCATATATCTGGAGGAAAAGGCCTCCCAGAATAGCCAGATCCACTTTGTTCTTGTCGAAAAAATATGGAGGTTTGGGTGTCCCGGATCTATGTAGATATCGTACTGCAGTCTTTGTGAGAAGAATAGTGGATTGGTGTACACTTCCCATAAACCATGATAAAACCTGGATGACACTAGAACACGACCTGACTAACTCTCCCCAGCTAAGTGTATACTGTTGGCAACCTAATGGAAACCAACCAGCCTTAATAAAAACTTACCCTATAATAAAAGAAACATTTAATGTGTGGTCCCAGATGCTACTTACCTATCCACATCTCTCAACAGTCCCCTCCCCCCTGAGAACGGCCTTATCCAATCCCGACTTTATAAGTGGGATTTTGGTTACACCTAAAGCACAATGCAGTCTGGATAGACTCCTTCCACTGTACACATTATTGAGTCAGATAAGCTGATACCTGCACAGCAATTGGCGGAATTAGGACTCGCACAATTTACCAACTGGTTCACGTACTTACAACTTAAACACTTTATACATACCCATAAGTTAAAACGCCTAATGGTGAGGGACCGTACCCCATTAGAAAGACTTTGTACTATTGACATACCCCCAACACATGCTATCTCTGTTACCAATTACTAATCACATCTTCTGAGTTCATGCAAACTTCAACTATAATATCTTGGCACAGAGAACTCCCTTATATACTTTCGGAAAAAGAATGGTATGATATTTTTCTACACACCAGCAAATCAGCGCATTCGGCCACGCTATTAGAAACTAACTACAAGTTCCTACTCCGCTGGTACCTTACCCCTCACAGGTTAAAACATATATTCCCAAAGGCATCGGATAGATGCTGGAGGAAATGCTCAGGAAAAGGCACTCCCTACCATATTTGGTGGGAATGTCCTAAAATACAGAAATTTTGGACAGAGATTAACCAAGAACTGAGCAAGTTATTGAATTATGATATTACCTTAGACCCTTTAATATATCTATTCCATGTTATACCTAAACTCCCATTTAAACAGCACACATCACTTCTTCAGTTGGCTATATGTAGTGCCAAACAATTAATTCCTAGGTTATGGAAATCAGAAACCACACCAACATTAATGTTGTGGAAATCACAAATGGAGACAAACTTATCACTAGAAAGATATTTTTACTACACAACGGGCAAATTGGAATTTTATGCTGAAATTATGTTCTTCTGGGAATCCCACTATTGCCCTAGGCAGACCTAAGCCTCCTCTGTAACACTGGCCGGACTCATATAGCTGTGGGTACATATACTGATTTCGACCTGAGATAAGGCCCGTACACACCTCTATTTTTATAAAGATAGCCAATACTCTCTTAGCTACACAGGCATATATATACATTCAAGTACATCTACTCTAAGGCAGAGCGAGGGTGACGACAGGTTTGAATGGGGGGTAGCACAACTTGAGAAGACGTTTATATGTGCCTAGATGACTATAATTGGTGAAAGATAAGATAATTGTTAGATGGACCTTCTTCATGTGATAGTGGTAAAATATTAAAGAATTTGCTCTGTATCTAACTATGATTACAGAAATGTAGACATTCTTGAAGTCTTGTTTTTGTTGTAATGCGCAAGTTTGTTGTATTGTATTGAAAAATTTTGACACAAATAAAAGATTAAACAAAAAAAAAGCTCTAGCCTGAGGTGTCACCTCTAATGGAGCAGAATGCACAACTATTGAGTGATGCAGACTCCTTTATTTCTGCACTGTCCTCCATATTTAGAACCCCGGGACGTACTTCTGCTGCTGAATTCTCTCTCCTTGATCTTTGCAAGAATAACTGATCAGTAGCACAGTATGCCATAGAATTCCGCACCCTGGCACATGAGACTAGTTGGGACATCAGTGCTCTCAAGGCAGCTTTCCGCAGGGCCCTGCATGATCGCATTAAGAATGAACTCACGTATTGTGATATTCCTACCTCCCTCAAGGACTTTGTTACGCTTTGTATCAGATTGGATTCTCGTTATCAAGAGCATCAAACAGAGTGAGAGAAAACTTGAAGATCTTTTCCCAGTTGTCCTATTAATCGGTTGGCTTACAGATACCCTTCTTCCCCTACGGCATCCCCTACTGCTGTTCAGGAAGAGGAACCATAGATCTCTCCACCCTTAAATCCCCAGAGTCTGAAAGACAAAGAAGGAGGAGATTATAACTGTGTTTTTATTGTGGCTCTAACACTCATCAACTCAAGAACTGTACTACAGGGAAAAGGCAGTGCTTAGTGGATAGAAGAAGAGACCCTCTAAGCATGACCGCTACCAATACTCCATTTAGATGTTCCCATTGTGACCGCTGCTTCATAACTGCTGTTTCTGGGGAGCCTGCAGGCTCGCCAGAAACACGGGGCATCAAGCTCCAATCGGAGCTTGATACATATGCCCCATTGAGTGAATCATTAGCCATAAAATCTTATCGCAAATGCAGGGAAGTAATCTCAATAGGTAAGTAACTTCAATTACAGGTTCGCTGGCATTAAATTCCACTCTAGAAAGGAGAGCTGCTCTTTTGTTCCGGACTTTAAAAGGCCCCCTTTGTTGTTTTTAAATACACTGAGCATGCACAACCTACCGTAAACTAGCAAGATTCGTCATGCTTGACACAGAGAGAACTCCATCCCACAAAGCCTTACATGTTGCTGACATCACATAGAAGTGAAGTCCATCAGCCATTTCAAATCGGCCAGTTGTCCCAAACAAAGAAATATTACAAGAAAACAAGAAAAATGCTACAATTGGGCTAAAAGGGGATTGCATGAAGTTTGACCAATGAATTGTAAACTGTGAGTACAAATGTCATGTTTACTATCCCTTTAAAGTGATGGTAAACATTCCTTTTTATATAAACAGATCTGGAATGTTAGCAATATTTTAGATGGAGATTAATTAATCAGTTGTAATGAAGATATGCTTTAACTTACTTTTTAATGTAGCGAAGAAATTCAAATACTCCACTCTCCAGCTGCCCACTAAAAAAGTATTTTTTGTGAGCTAATGGTTTGAACTGTTCTCCAATCAGTGTTCTAGCCATATGGCGTACATAAAAAAGGATTGTGCACATTTTGATAATGGAAGTGAATTGGAAAGTTGTTTAAAATTGTGTGCTCTATCTGAAGCATGCAATTATAATTTTGGCTTTAGTGTTCCTTTAAAGGGCCTTTATAGACCAAAAATTACATGCACTAATCTGTTAGAGCATGTGATTGTATGCCTATCGACCCTAGACTACTGTGTTTTTAACCCCCACAAAGGGGTTAAAGACACTGTTGAAATACCACTCAGAACTTGCAGTAAATGATCCATCTCTAAAACAGTGCAAATCTTTACGTACAACATAAGGTGGAATATTATTAATTAGATTCCAAGTAAAAATGGTTATTACATTCAAAGTATTGGTGAATTATCAGCTACCAGATTAACGATTCTCCCTCTCAGAAGGTAGCATGTCTGTATCATAATAAGAGCTGGTGGTAACTGTTTATGTTCCAGCTGTTCTCCCTACTATGCCGTTTAACCCTTTCCTGACGGGCCAAATTTGTCTACATCGGCTAGGACGTTTCATGCTATCCTAACAGCGCTAAAGACCAGCACAGTTAGGATGGCATTGAATGTCCTAACAGTTGGAATGGGTTACGATTGAATGGAGTTTCTGTTTAAATTTCAGTTTATAAAGTTGCATAACTTTAAAACAAAAAAAAATGTAATTGGGGAGAAATTTGCTAGTTTTGTAGCTGTTACTAGTGCAAATTTTCAATTAGTCAGGCCATTTTATATGTATTTAATGTAGAAAAAAAGTGTTTTTCAGAAAAAATCTACTGACTTATATTTGGGACTTGTGGCCAGTTGACATGGATGTATTTTCATAAAAGCAAATATGTTGATAGCTTTTGACTTGATCTAATGCACTTTTGTTGTTTGAAGTTTATACTTATATTATTTTTAACGACAGCGTATGCTGTCGGCATTTATCGATGTGCAGTGGACATGATCCGCTATATAGGATAATGTCCGCTCGCACCATAGTAAATAGGCCCCTAAGAGTGTATGTGTGACTGGAGGAAGTCATAGTTAATGATGGGAAGAAAAAGTTAATTGTTTTTACATACCGTAGTATGCTGAATATTAAAACGTGAATAGTGTATTAATTGTATACAATTTAATACTAGAAGGAATTTCACATGGAAATACAAATGTGTTTTATAGGTATACTGTATAGTTGTTATTGTCATTCATACCATATGGCTTGACAGTATTGAGCAGATGGATCCACTTGCATTCCATTTGTAATAATGTTCTCTCAATATTTCCATCTCTTATGCCTAAAGAGGCTTGTTGGATGACAGCAAATTTTATGTTTGAATAATTTTTATTAATTTGCAAAAAAGAAAGAGAACATAAACATTCATAGACATACCTTCCTCCGTATTCATCGCTATCTTCAAGATCTACGGGGATCAGGTTTACAACACATTAATTCCATATAATAAATGATTCAGATAACATATCATAAAATGTTCCAACCATAGTCCCGTGATCCTTTAACTGTGATGATATTTTATCCATGTATCTTCTGTCATACCAAACAATGTCTATTAACAAATAGTGTATGCTTTTATCTGATTCTAATAAAATATTTTGATACACTATGTTGTAACGTGCAATGGAACTAGATCCATTTTCCATGTCTCTGTTTAACTCAAATTGAAAGTACATCACATCGATAGAAGGTTAAGGTATCAAGGTTAATAAGGGGGGGGGGGTAAAGGGGGCAGGGGAGGGGAGTGACGACACATCGTGTTTTAAATTATGCTGTATGTACAGAAATTTAAAGAAAGATTTATATCTGTTTAAACCACCTAAGCCTATTTTTTAAACTAGTCTTGTATCTCACATTTTTTATTTAGTTATCCAATAATACCATACCGCTTGGACTACCTCTTTGTTATCTAGAGTGTGTGCTGCCAATTCATACATATTGTATGTATATTGGATTTTATTGTAGATTTCTGTCCAGGTTGGGCTACCTATTTTCCAGTGTCTAGCTATGCAGATCCTTGTGATTGTGCATAGTATCCTGATAAATGTATTGATATGTTTGTTGAGTCTATTTATATGGACATGTAAGAGGGCTTGTTGGATTGTAAGATCTATATTTTCATTTAAAATACGGCTAAGAAAAGAAGAAAGTTGCTTCCATATCCCCGCTACCTCCCTACAGTCCCACCACATGTGCCTATATGTACCTACTTCACCACATCCTCTGTAACATAAGGCACTTCCTTGTTTGTTCATGTGAGCAGTTCTCGTGGGTGTTAAGTGCCATCTGTATATTGTCTTAATGAAAATTTCCTTAAGGTCTACACTTATCAGCCCTTTTTCTGCATTTTGGAAAATTCCCTCCCAATCTTTAATTTCTTTACTGGTAAGTAATTCTCTCTCCCAGGCCAACATAGTGAAAGTTTTCGTGTTAGTCTGCGAGGTCTGAATGGCCACATATAGGGTAGAAATGGTGTGTTTGCTGCGGTCCTCTGATTTACATAAGATTTCTAATGGTGTAGTGCCATTCTTTCTTGGCTTTTTCAGATATGACCGAACAGCCGAGTATATCTGTAAGTATATGTACCAATGTAGTTTCAGGGGGCTCAATTTTGTCTGAAGTTGAGTAAATGAGAGAGCACCTCCGCCCTCCATGAAATCTGCTACTCTGTATAATCCCTTATTTTCCCATTTCTGAAGTTGAGCCCAGATTTCACTGGGCAGGATATATCTTATCGGGATATATAAGGAATACTGTGGTATGAGGTCGTATTTGGTTCTCGCTTCTTTCCATATATTAACTGTGAGATTAGTAGTGTAGGGTCTAGTAGTCATTTGACCGGATTGCGTTCTCCCTGGTTCCCAAATAATTGTATCAGTCTCGTCCCAACCGCCTAATGTTGCTTCTAGAGTAGGCCATATTATTTCTTTATTTCTTTTTAAGAGTAAACTATCTTGTGCTAATCTGGCCGCATTATAATATTCTATTAAATTAGGGGCCCCAATACCTCCCAATTTCTTATGTCTATTCAGGACAGATTTCGCTATTCTGTTAATTTTATCTCCTCTGATGTATATAAGTATTTCTTTTTGTAGTGCTTCTAGATCTGTTTTTACTATCTTGATAGGTAGGGTTCCAAAAAGGTATAGAATTCTCGATAAAGCATTCATCTTAACCGCAGCTACCCTGCCCAGCCATGAAAATTTATAAGATTTCCATTTTAATAAATCTTTTCTAATTTGCTTAAACGGTGGCGTATAATTTGCTTTATATAGCTGCATAGGGCACGCAGTCAGGTGGATTCCCAGGTATTTTAGGGATTGTTTCATCCATTTAAATTTGAAGTTGGATTCTAATAGTGTCTGAGTTTGTCGGAGAATCACAATGGGGAGTGCCTCACATTTCTCTGTGTTTATTTTGAATCCTGAAATATTAGAAAAAGTCTCTAAGGTTTGATAAAGATTGGGTAGGGATATTAGGGGGTTCGTCATAGTTAGTAGGATATCGTCCACAAATAAGGCTAATTTATATTCCTTGGTAGCTGTCTTCACTCCTCTTATATCTATGTTTGACCTAATTTTAGCAGCCAGAGTCTCTATGCACAGGGCAAAAAGTACCGGAGACAGGGGGCACCCCTGCCTGGTCCCGTTGCGGATTGGAAAGGGCTGAGATTTGTATCCCGCTGATGATACCTGAGCTCCTGGCGCAGAATAAATAGCTCTCAAGGCCTTTACTATTGCTCCCTCGAAACCCATCTTATGTAACACTAGAAACATGTATTCCCAATCTATTCTATCGAACGCCTTCTCCGCATCCAACGATAGGAGCAGAGAAGGCGTACGTGTCTCTTTTAGGGTCTGAATTAAATTAGTAACTTTGCGTATATTGTCTGGGGCTTCCCTTCCTTTAATAAAGCCCACCTGGTCTGGGTGGACCAGATGCGGTATGATGTGTTTAAGTTGGTTCGCTAATATCTTCGTAAAGATCTTGAGGTCTTGGTTAATAAGGGATATTGGGCGATAGTTTTGGCATTTTTTATGATAATTTCCTGGTTTGTGGATTACTACTATTTTTGCAGCCAGGAGCTCAGGTGGAATGGATCCCCCTTCCATAATATGATTACAAAATTTAACTAGGTGTGGGATCAATTCTACTTTAAAAAGCTTATAATATTCGCCAGGAAAGCCGTCCGGCCCCGCCGCCTTCCCTGGCTTAAGATCTTTGATAGCCCCTATTACTTCTATATTGGATATGGGAGTATTTAATGCTTCTCTCTGATCTTTAGATATGGTTTGCAGTAGGTTATGGTTAAAGAAGGTCAAAGTAAGTATCTCTGTTTCTGAAGTGTGTATGACTTTTCTCCCATTATAGAGATCGCCATAATATGCTGCGAAAGTATCTACTATCTCTTGTGGGTGTGAAGTTACTGTGTTGTTAGGTGTCTCAATTAAGGAGATCACCGAAGCTCGACAGCGTTCCCGAATTTTGTGCGCCATGTATCTATCTGGTTTGTTTGCAAATATAAAATATTGTGCTTGTTGATTTTGTATGGCTCTAGTGGCTTGTGAGTGGAGGAGTGCAGCTAATACAGTTTTTTTCGAGTGAAGAGTCTTTTGGATGGCTGCAGTCTTAATGTGTTTGTGACGCCTTTCTTGCTCTTCAATTTCTGCGTGGAGCTGTTTTATCTGTTGTCTATATTTTCTAATCTGCATTATTTTTTCCTTGATAAGTATCCCCCTTAGGACCGCTTTATGAGCAGCCCAAGTAATCCCTGGGTTTGTTACTGTGTTCGTGTTTATATGCCAGTATTCAGTTAATAGCTTAAGTACATTGTCATATGTTTGGGGGTTTCTGAGGTATGACTTATCAAAGGTCCATGTTTTACTTCTGTTTGGATCACTCAGACCATCCACCTGTAAAGTAATAATTGAGTGATCGGACCATACGCAAGCATGGATTTGAGAGTTAAGCACAGGGCTGGATTGGGCAGCCTGGATACCGGGGAAAATCCCGGTGGGCTACAGCTCAGCTGGGCTGGCTCAGCTGCTGCAGTAGAAGAGAGCAGCAATTAAGAATTAATTATAAGTAAAACATTTTTATTAGCAAATTTTTTGATGCAATATTTTGCTATTGATTGCGCTAGGCCGCTAGTTGTTCTGTTGCACTAAGTTAGTAGTATAGGCTAAGGCACACTAGACTGTGTCTAGTTCTAAGTCAGTTCACTTCTTATCTATCTAATAACCAATAACCAGCCGCAACGCAAGCGCAACCTACCGCAAGCCAATCAGAGTCTCAGCTCAGTCTGTCACTGGATGAGGCCAGGGAAATGCAATTGCGTGGGTTGGCCTGGCCGGCTTGAACGTCACTGACTTGTCTTCACTAATCGTCACTCATCGTCTCACACACGTGACAGACAGTCATGACTGGTGGGAGCGTCAGCGAGCCTAGTACTTGGAGGTCAGTCCACTTGGGGTCACGTGTGGGAAGGACGGACGATCCCGGCCAGCAATGCAGAGGCAGATAAGTTAACACTAGTGAACACCACCAGCTGAGCTAGTTACCGTGCCACTTCATACATTTAACAGTAAGTGAGTGTTCAGATTTTTTCTTTATAAAAGTTAAAAAAAAAAACTTAAGAAAAGGTTAGGTATGTATGTGTATTAATTCATTATCTTAATTAAAAATAGTGACTCAGTTTAGGGGAAATTGTCAAAGCGGCAGCAGTGTCTCCGGCCTGTGTGCATCTACCCTCACCCAGCAATATATATGTGGTAAGACTAGAGGCGGCCGGGCTCTACATTGATTGATTTTAAAGATGTGGGGTGTGTGGCACTAGCAGAACTGGGTCATACATTGCTGCTCGTGGTTAGTTACATGGCCAAAAGAGTTTCCTTAAAGGGGGTGGGGCTGGGCCGGTCTATACAAATTTCCAGGGCCGGTCTGATTTCCCAGTCCGGCCCTGGTTAAGCAAGAGGGGTTGAAATATTTGACTGACATATATGTAGTCTAATCTGATATAAGTTTTATGTGCCGCCGAATAAAATGTAGTGTCATTAGTCAAGCCATATAGTGTTGTCCAAGTTTCTATTAGGGAGTGAGGCAAAAGGGTTTCTTGTATTGATTTCACAATACGATTGTGTCTAATATGTTTGTTAGTTAAGGGTTTAATTTCATTTGATCTAATGGTCATCATGGTGATGTTAAAGTCTCCTGCCAAAAATAATTTGGTGTGAGACCACTGTGTGAGTAAGTGTGAGAGTTTTTGAAAAAAGCTGTGTTGGTTTTCGTTCGGAGCATAGACATTGCATAGGGTGACTTCGGTGTCCGAAATCCTCCCTTTTACTATAATATATCTCCCCTCAGTGTCTGCGATTATATCGTCTTGTGTTAAATTGAGTGAAGAGTGTATCAAAATGGATGTGCCCCTTTTTTTGAAGTAGCTGTTGAGTGGAAATGAGTATTGAAATGTTTAGCCCAGTATTTTGGAATACTATCTTTAAGCAGGTGAGTCTCCTGTAGAAATAGGATGTTGGCATGCAAGGAGGTGTATTGTGTCATCGCCATTCGCCATCTGTGTTTAATCCCCTTACATTATGGGATAATATTTTTAACTTGGGGATCATGTTAGTTTGTCTGTGTTAATATGATGTAAGAAGTAGTTTGTTACCTGTGAGTTGTTGGCCTGGTATTCTAGAGTTATGCGTTGTAGTTGATCAAAATTACAAATGGTGGTTTGTAGTGTGTCGTCACAGGGAATGGGAGGGAAACTAGAAAAAGAATACAACATTAATAACATAATAAACAACAATTTAGGGTCCCCAACAGTAGGACCTCTAGAAGGTATTCTTTGATACATCCTAACAGTAAACAAGAAAATATCTTATCCTATTCTACTCTGGGGGAAGCTATATTCCCACAACATTAATTATCTTTTTGGAAGAATAACTGAGCTGGAGTCTCTGAGGAAGGGCAACAACTAAGAAAAATGTGTGTCAGGTTGGGAACTAGAGAACCAAGGTTGCAGATATTCATAAGGTGGTCTGAAAATATCTCTGTCTGTTGTTCATTCAACCCGTCTCAATAGCCCTCAGGCTCCAAAAGAAATTAGTTTCATGTCTTTACAACTATGAAATGGATATGACTTCATCTATGAAATTTTCCCTCTTGTTTCTTTTCTTTTTTGCTTTTTAGCATTGATAGTCTGCCATTTAGATGATTCTGGTTGTCTGTCTGGGTTTCTGTTCTTCTCTGAGGCTGCTATTATGTTTGGGGCAATGGGTGCCTCCAAAGCTAAGATCTTGCAGATCTCGGGTATATCTTCTGGGTCTTTAAGTGTAATTGTTTTAGAGTCCTTCATGATATACAAGGCAAATGGGAACCCCCACCTATATGGGATCTGATGCTTACTGAGTAGATTGGTAAGGGGACGTAGGGCTCCTCTTCTTTGTAGTGTCTTAATACTGAGATCTTGGTAAAATTGTATAACGTTACTTTGGTATTTGAACTTTGGTTGTTTTCTTGCTGCCTGTAAAAGTTTCTCTTTACCTGGAAAGAAAGTCAGTTTGATTATAATGTCTCTGGGGGGCAGATCTGGTTTGGGTTTGGCCTTTAGCGCCCTGTGTGCTCTTTCTATGTGGAAGAGGTAGTCAGCTGGAGAGTTGGTGATGTGAGTGAAGAGTTGGGTAAGATAGGCTGGAATTTCCGTAGGGCTCACCTCTTCAGGAACGCCTTTGAGACGGATATTGTTCCTCCTGCTCCTATTCTCCAGATCCTCCAACTTATCTTGAAATTCCTCAAGTGTCTGTTGTTGTGAGGACATAATTTGGGACATTTCATCCATTTGTTCGACCATGGAGTCCTTTTGATCTTCCAGTGTCTCAATTCTGTTACCCATATCCTGTAGGTCAGACTTTATTTCGGAGAGGCTAGTGGTCACGGATGAGTGTATGGAGTCAATTTTCTCCCACAGTTTTTAAAAATTGTCTGCAATGTCTTTTTTTGATACTAAATTTCTAAGATCAGCTTTAGTTAGCGGACTTTTATCCTGTAATAGTTGTTGAGAGTCAGTGTCTGAGTCCTCATCTGCTTCCGTGTCTAGCGGCTGTTTACTTGTTTGAGAGGGTTTGAAAAATGTGGACACAGTTGTGGATTTTATGGTTTTATCTCCTTTTGTGGGTCTCTTAGATGCCATCTTAATATGTGACAAGTGCAGTAGAGAGAACTGTAGATTTAAGCGGACAGGGCGGTTATGCTGTTTCCTGAGGTAGTTGTTTCCTCTTGGGCAGGGAGTTGCGTTTATTATGCTCCTAAATAAAAAGAAATTTATGTACCAGACTTGACTGTAGTTATTTTGCGTAGGCAGGTATCTCCTTTAAGATAACAAGAGGTATGCTCTCTGATCTCATTTCACATTGAAATTTATTTTAATGCCGTGAGTTTTATTATTTATTTAATCTTCATATCCCCTCATAAGAGTCAATGTGTGATTCACATGCTATGTCATAAATATTATTAGGCTGTTATAGCTTGCTGACAGAAATGTATAAGCTTATTTTAGCTAGAATGAGCACAAGCTGAGGAACAGATCTGAAGGGGTTAAGTTGACTGTAAACTATTTTTAGAGTGTCACACTGATGTATCTGTGTTTATTCTTGACTGCTTATAGGGCTTTTTTATTTGTATTTTTAGGATAGAGTAGGTGGTGACCTTAGTATGACTTTTATGTCAGGAACTGATAATTTACTCTCCGTTAACTTTTTACTGTGGAGTGATGTTGTCTGGCAGGCAGCCCAAACTCTAAGTAGGCTGTTTTAATTGTTGTTAAGCTTTGAAGTGGCTAGAGGTATATCACTAATTGTTAGAGTCACTTTATCCCCTTATTCTAACAAGGTGTTAACTGTGTTGGATGCTTCTGAGCGGTTCTACTCGCACTGGGGATTTACTATTAGTGATGCCTTTCAAATTGCCTCCTCCCGACTCTTCCGGGTTCTCTATGCGCTGTCACAGAGCAATGGCGTGTTTTCGCGCCCTTTTGCTCCGCAGTCACTGTAGGGATTATGCCGTTGGGAGTGAGTGTCGGTATGTTTCTCTGACTCACCCGGTCTTTCCGATGCAGCTGGTATCCCTCTCTTCAATCCAGGCCACCTTTAGGGAGGGATCCGTAGTCTCCGTTTGGGCTGCTATGCTCCGGCAGAGCCGACTCATGACAGCAAATTTTAAAGTGCTATCATTGTCATTATTTTTATGGTAAAAATGCCTGGCAATGCTGGTAATCATTTTTGGCATTGCGGATGTTTCTGCAGTTTTCCAATATGCAGACTCTGACCTGTCTTGTCGTCAATTTCTATTTTTTTACGAATTTTTTTGCGCAATAATAATGTGAGTCACAAATAGATCTCAGTCAGATTTCTATTTTTGTCATTATATTAGCAGCACTTTTTCAACACTTTTCTTTTGTTATCCTTCGTTCACATTTTAATGTTGTTTTTAATCACGCAATAACATCACAGGTTTCATTTAACTTAAGTCTGGTATAATTATTTTTACTTCAGTTGATATGAAAACATTAATATCTTGCCATTATCAGCGGATCCACGTGATTTGTTTAATGTAATTATTTTTTCATCTGTAAGGATACAAACATCATCATTGCAAATACATCCAGCTTTCACTATGTTATCGCTACTATACTCTGACTTACATGTATTGCCAAAAAATACTGAACACAATCTAGTATATACCGCGTGTATCCCCATGACAACGTATTCTTTGACGACACAACCTGCATCATTTGACAGACAGGCGTTAAAACCAATCAACAGATCTAAATCCGTTGTTATTTTTAAACTTGCTCTTTACTTAGTTGGTTCCTAATAATTTAAAATTAGTATTTATTATTAATTTTGAACCTCTCTCACTACTGCATTCCTGGCATTCAGCCAGGGCAGTAATTAGAACCATTAACAACACCGTTAAGGCAAAAAATTTGCATTTGAAGTGAATATTCTTATATTCTTATATTATGCCATATTAAGGGCATATCTTTATGGTTGCTTTTAAGTGCACTTAATTTATGGATAAATGACCGTTGGTAGCATACAAACAGTTGATGCTACAAGACATTCTCTGATTCTCTCACCACACTTTCAGTGTTGAATGGCAAACGCTAAACACTTAAAAATTTATACTTTATAAATGCTTTAACATACGCTACTAAATACATACATTGAAGCACATAATATTGCATTTCTGTATTCCACTTACATATTTGCTTAAATGTATACTTTGCACTCTAACCAAGAGTTAGAACTATGAGTCAGTATTGCAACGTGTAATTCTACAGCAATTCAGTAATTCTCTTTATCTAAAGTGGAATTAATTCAGTCAACTACAACATGCAGAGTCAATACTTTCAAGTATAATTAACCCTCGGTATATTACAAAGTTGAGACTTTACCTTTTTAATACATTGTGTGCTACAATATAATTTTCCTTTATTTCTGATCCCACTGGGAAAACAGAATTTATGCTTACCTGATAAATTACTTTCTCTTACGGTGTATCCAGTCCACGGATTCATCCTTACTTATGGGATATTCTCATTCCCTACAGGAAGTGGCAAAGAGAGCACACAGCAGAGCTGTCCATATAGCTCCCCCTCAGGCTCCGCCCCACCAGTCATTCTACCGACGGTTAGGAGAAAAAGGAGAAACCATAGGGTGCAGTGGTGACTGTAGTTTTACAAAGATAAATTTGAACCTGACTTAATTGCCAGGGCGGGCCGTGGACTGGATACACCGTAAGAGAAAGTAATTTATCAGGTAAGCATAAATTCTGTTTTCTCTTACTTGGTGTATCCAGTCCACGGACACTTTAGGACACGGATGAAGGGAGGGAACAAGTCAGGCAACCCAAACGGAAGGCACCACTGCTTGAAAACCTTTCTCCCAAAAATAGCCTCCGAAGAAGCAAAAGTATCGAATTTGTAAAATTTGGCAAAAGTATGCAGTTAAGACCAAGTCACTGCCTTACAAATCTGTTCAACAGAAGCCTCATTCTTGAAAGCCCATGTGGAAGCCACAGCTCTGGTGGAATGAGCTGTAATTCGTTCAGGAGGCTGCTGTCCAGCAGTCTCATAAGCCAATCGGATGATGCTTTTCAGCCAGAAGGAAAGAGAGGTAGCAGTCGTTTTCTGACCTCTCCTCTTACCAGAATAGACAACAAACAAGGATGATGTTTGTCTGAAATCTTTAGTTGCTTTTAAATAGAATTTTAAAGCACGAACCACATCAAGATTGTGTAACAGTCGTTCCTTCTTAGAAACTGGATTAGGACACAGAGAAGGAACAATGATTTCCTGGTTAATATTCTTATTAGAAACAACTTTCGGAAGAAAACCAGGTTTGGTAAGCAAAACAACCTTATCTGCATGGAACACCAGATAGGGTGAATTACACTGCAAAGCAGACAATTCTGAAACTCTTCGAGCAGAAGAAATAGCTACCAAAAACAAAACCTTCCAAGATAATAACTTAAAAAAGGGGAAAGAGTGATTGGGATAGCGCTATGCAGCTGCGAGTCTTATAGAGTGAAAATAAATAAATGTTAGTTTGGATCTATTTATATCTGCATATGGGGGTGTCCCCGTTTTGGTTGTCCAACTTTGCGATTTTTATTTTGGTATGTAAAGATCCCCAGTTTATTTGGATCATATAAGTTGGATGATAGAGTATTTACTATATTTTTAAGAAACAGTCTTATTTGGATCGTATAACCTGGATGATAGAGTATTTACTATATTTTTAGAAATAGTCTTGTGTCCTATGTTTTTTATATATATATATGTATCTTATAGATATTATTATAAAAAATGATGCATAATTATAAAAAATGATGCATAAGAAGAAAGAGGAGCAAGTGCTTTAAGATATATGTATTTTATTCCTATACAGATAGGGTACTTATCATAAAATAGTAAACAATAAAATCTAACACATAGATGCCGGCATCTAGATTTAAAAAGCAGTTTCAGTTTGAAATTTGTACTTGTTTTATTCTTGTTTTATTCTATCAGTATTACTGCTAGTTTGGGACTATACCCGTGGTTTTATGAAAGCAGCTCTGATTGGCAACACCTGATAAACAACAATAGGTTTCTATTCCTTGACACACATGTATCGTATATTTTGTTGGTTACAATTACAATTTTTCAGTGCAGATCTAGTTTTACAATATATAAGCTAGGTTAATATGAATACCACGTATTTTTGCTTAGACAGCGATATTCCAGGTCTATGGTGGTTATTTACAGCAGTAAATGGTAGAAAGTGGATTTATCTGTCATATATACGTGTATACGTGTATAAGCAGATTGTCTCTTGTTATAAAAACCTTTTTACATTGTCCATATTCTGGATCTCCTCCGTTAAAAGTTGTGACCGGCCGGTCCTTTGGTGAAGTAGTTCCGTATGTTTTCCCTTGTTTAGGTTAAAATCCGGGTTCTTCCGGTGTTTCCTGATCCAATTGTGGATTTTCTCCTTGTGTCTGTGTAGCCCTTAAGCCAGGTGATTGAGGCTGGAACGGTTACTGGATCCTTGGATAGGAATTGCACATATGGAGTCTGTCCCTGGAAAGTGGGATATGGCTCGATGTACCTATCCTAGCCAGCCCGAACACAAGAAAAACCTCTCACCTGCTGGGTTCTGTATTTGGATCTCCTGTGACTGTCAGCAATTGAACCCAGCAGGTGAGAGGTTTTTCTTGTGTTCGGGCTGGCTAGGATAGGTACATCGAGCCATATCCCACTTTCCAGGGACAGACTCCATATGTGCAATTCCTATCCAAGGATCCAGTAACCGTTCCAGCCTCAATCACGTGGCTTAAGGGCTACACAGACACAAGGAGAAAATCCACAATTGGATCAGGAAACACCGGAAGAACCCGGATTTTAACCTAAACAAGGGAAAACATACGGAACTACTTCACCAAAGGACCGGCCGGTCATAACTTTTAACGGAGGAGATCCAGAATATGGACAATGTAAAAAGGTTTTTATAACAAGAGACAATCTGCTTATACACGTATACACGTATATATGACAGATAAATCCACTTTCTACCATTTACTGCTGTAAATAACCACCATAGACCTGGAATATCGCTGTCTAAGCAAAAATACGTGGTATTCATATTAACCTAGCTTATATATTGTAAAACTAGATCTGCACTGAAAAATTGTAATTGTAACCAACAAAATATACGATACATGTGTGTCAAGGAATAGAAACCTATTGTTGTTTATCAGGTGTTGCCAATCAGAGCTGCTTTCATAAAACTACGGGTATAGTCCCAAACTAGCAGTAATACTGATAGAATAAAACAAGAATAAAACAAGTACAAATTTCAAACTGAAACTGCTTTTTAAATCTAGATGCCGGCATCTATGTGTTAGATTTTATTGTTTACTATTTTATGATAAGTACCCTATCTGTATAGGAATAAAATACATATATCTTAAAGCACTTGCTCCTCTTTCTTCTTATGCATCATTTTTTATAATTATGCATCATTTTTTATAATAATATCTATAAGATACATATATATATAAAAAACATAGGACACAAGACTATTTCTAAAAATATAGTAAATACTCTATCATCCAGGTTATACGATCCAAATAAGACTGTTTCTTAAAAATATAGTAAATACTCTATCATCCAACTTATATGATCCAAATAAACTGGGGATCTTTACATACCAAAATAAAAATCGCAAAGTTGGACAACCAAAACGGGGACACCCCCATATGCAGATATAAATAGATCCAAACTAACATTTATTTATTTTCACTCTATAAGACTCGCAGCTGCATAGCGCTATCCCAATCACTCTTTCCCCTTTTCTAAACTCGGTGATAGTGTTTTTGAGGTTACATCACCATTTGGGACTAGCGAAGAGTCTGAGTGTAGAATCTTTGTATTAACTCTAACCCTCTATAAGATAATAACTTAATATCTATGGAATGTAAAGGTTCAAACGGAACCCCTTGAAGAACTGAAAGAACTAAATTAAGACTCCATGGAGGAGCCACAGGTTTATAGACAGGCTTGATTCTAACTAAAGCCTGTGCAAACGCCTGAACGTCTGGTACTGCTGCCAGACGCTTGTGTAACAGGATAGACAGAGCAGATATCTGTCCCTTTAAGGAACTAGCTGACAATCCTTTCTCCAATCCTTCTTGGAGAAAAGACAATATCCTTGGAATCCTAATCTTACTCCACGAGTAACCCTTGGATTCACACCAACAAAGATATTTCTGCCATATCTTATGGTAAATTTTCCTGGTGACAGGCTTTCTGGCCTGGATCAGAGTATTGATAACTGATTCAGAGAACCCACGCTTAGCTAGAATTAAGCGTTCAATCTCCAAGCAGTCAGTTGCAGAGAAACTAGATTTGGATGCTTGAATGGACCCTGTATTAGAAGATCCTGTCTCAATGGCAGCTTCCATGGTGGAACAGATGACATGTCCACTAGGTCTGCATACCAAGTCCTGCGTGGCCACGCAGGCGCTATCAGAATTACCAAAGCCTTCTCCTGTTTGATTCTGGCTACTAGCCGAGGGAGAAGCGGAAACGGTGGAAAGACATAAGCTAGACTGAAGGACCAAGGCGCTACTAGAGCATCTATCAATGCCGCATTGGAGTCCCTGGACCTGGATCCGTAAAGAGGAAGTTTGGTGTTCTGACGGGACGCCATCAGATCCAATTCTGGAATGCCCCATAGCTGGGTCAGCTGAGCAAAAACCTCCGGGTGGAGTTCCCACTCCCCCGGGTGAAAAGTCTGATGACTCAGAAAATCCGCCTCCCAGTTGTCTACTCCTAGGATGTGAATTGCAGATAGGTGGCAGGAGTGATCCTCCACCCATTTGATGATCTTGGTTACTTCCTTCATCGCTAGGGAACTCTTTATTCCTCCCTGATGATTAATGTACGCTACAGTCCTGATGTTGTCCGACTGAAATCTGATGAATTTGGCCTCCGCTAGTTAAGGCCATGCCTGGAGCGTGTTGAATATCGCTCTCAGTTCCAAAATGTTTATCGGGAGAAGAGATTCTTCCCGAGACCATAGGCCCTGAGCTTTCAGGGAGTCCCAGACCGCACCCCAGCCTAACAGAATGGCATCGGTCATGACAATGATCCACTCCGGTCTGCGGAAGCACATTCCCTGAGACAGGTGATCCTGAGACAACCACCAGAGAAGAGAATCTCTGGTTTTCTGGTCCAGTTGTATTTGAGGAGATAAATCTGCATAATCCCCATTCCACTGTTTGAGCATGCACAGTTGCAGTGGTCTGAGATGAATTCGGGCAAAAGGGACCATGTCCATTGCCGCAACCATTAATCCGATTACCTCCATGCACTGAGCTACAGAAGGCCGAGGAATGGAATGAAGAACTCGGCAAGTAGTTAAAAGCTTTAACTTCCTGACCTCTGTCAGAAATATTTTAATTTCTACCAAGTCTATTAGTGTTCCCAGGAAGGGAACCCTTGTAAGCGGGGACAGAGAACTTTTTTCGATGTTCACCTTCCACCTGTGAGACCTTAGAAAGGCCAGAACAATGTCCGTATGAGCCTTGGCTCTGTGAAAGGATGGCGCCTGTATTAAGATGTTGTCTAGACAAGGTGCTACTGCAATGCCCCACGGTCTTAGTACCGCTAGAAGGGATCCTAGCACCTTTGCGAAAATTCTGGGAGTGGTGGCCAACCCGAAAGGAAGGGCCACGAACTGATAATGCGTGTCTAGAAAGGCGAACCTTAGGAACTGATGATGATCTTTGTGGATGGGAATATGTAGGTACGCATCCTTTAGATCTCAAAGAAAGGTTACACTCACAGCGCTTAAAGGACCTATAGCTCCTATCTAAGGTGGGCCCCACTACCCACAGGGGAAATACTGTTGTTAGAGAGGTTTAGAGAGGAGCGCCAGTTAAGTCAAGGTCTGGTGTGTGTGTGTGAGAAATGTATTCATACTACAATAAATGGAACCCTTTATATGAGGGCTGAGTTCCTGTGGTTGGCTATAGAAGCTTATATGGTAGTAAGACAATTGGGGAAAGAATGTAAAATGTATGATACAATTTAATACAAACACAATTTAAATCTATAAACATGGATCCATGGTACATAAAAATGTATATACATAAAAACAATTTAAAATAATAATATGTAAAATTCCAAGGGGATAAATCCCTCCAAGGACAAATTATCCCCAAGGTGGTATACAGAGATTGGTAGAAGTTATTAGACTAAACTACCCTCTACTCCATATGGTAATACAAAAACTTATTAAACAGATTGGTGGAATGGTGTCCACCAATATGGGGAATGCAGTCTTAAGCAGATAAGGATGCAGCTCAACAATATATCATATGTGAACATAAATCATATGTGAAGAGAAACGCAGTAAAGAGACAAAGTTGATCAAAAAGTGTGATCAAAAATGAACTAGTGTGTACACAGTCTAGTGTAAAAAATGTGATCTCAAAAATTACAAATCACATAGCAAAAGATGTGTGGTGGAAAAAATTATAAATTTATCAAAAAGAGGCAAAAAAGTGAAAAATGAACAATTTAAAAGAAAGGTTGGTAAGTGAGCAATTATAAAAACGTGAACAGTATATTATAAAGGGTCACAAATATAAAAAATATAAAAAATATGAGATACAAAGTATAATCAAATCAATGTCCATAAGAATCAGATAGTAATGACGTTATGGCGATCCTAATAAAAAAGTGTATCCAAAAGTTATAGTGAAGGTAAGAGATTCCAATAAAACGTTCCTTATCCTCCAATGAGTCCTAATAATCCAATCGAAAAACAGTTCCAAAGCCTCAGTATCAAGGCAAAAATGGAAACAAAAACAAAAATAACAATATAAAAGAATCTGGGAAATCCTCAAAACCTAATGGTAGAAAAACATAACATAGTATAATACTGTTAAAGTGTGGATAAATCAAGAAATATAGCTCACCATATAATTGTCAACGCGTTTCGGCCCACAGCTTGGGCCTTTCTCAAGACTAGTATATGGTTAGGTGAGCAGGGTCTTTTATGTCTGTATGTAGCCAATCAAATTTTACTTCAAATGGCGCCAAAAATTACCGCAATTGACACCGGAAGTACTACACCGGAAGTATCAGTTTTATACCGAATATAGTATCCTTGGTCATAAGAACAAAAGTATATATTGCATTAATGTGTATTTGTATTTATTATGGCCAAAGTTATCTGCAAAATATATGTATAGAGTATCGTCTAATGGCCTCTTACAGCTGTTATCCACCATGTAAGTCTATCTAGATCTTACCGGATGTTTCGCTAAACCGGATGTTTATTCTTATCCTCTGGTTCCGGTTTGGGACTATTCCTCCCAACCGGAAGTCAAGTAGCATGAAACCGGAAGCTTTGGTTCCTCTACTTCCGGTTTGGGAGTGTTGCGCCAAACCGGAAGTCAAGATGCGTGAAACCGGAAGTCTTTTGTTTCACTGTATCTTCACCCAGGGATTTATTTATCTTAGGGCTCAGACATCATCCATTAAACAACCTAAATGGCAATAGGAGTTGTCTTACAAAATTGATTAGGAACTGATGATGATCTTTGTGGATGGGAATATGTAGGTACGCATCTTTTAGATCTCAAAGAAAGGTTACACTCACAGCGCTTAAAGGACCTATAGCTCCTATCTAAGGTGGGCCCCCACTACCCACAGGGGAAATACTGTTGTTAGAGAGGTTTAGAGAGGAGCGCCAGTTAAGTCAAGGTCTGGTGTGTGTGTGTGAGAAATGTATTCATACTACAATAAATGGAACCCTTTATATGAGGGCTGAGTTCCTGTGGTTGGCTATAGAAGCTTATATGGTAGTAAGACAATTGGGGAAAGAATATAAAATGTATGATACAATTTAATACAAACACAATTTAAATCTATAAACATGGATCCATGGTACATAAAAATGTATATACATAAAAACAATTTAAAATAATAATATGTAAAATTCCAAGGGGATAAATCCCTCCAAGGACAAATTATCCCCAAGGTGGTATACAGAGATTGGTAGAAGTTATTAGACTAAACTACCCTCTACTCCATATGGTAATACAAAAACTTATTAAACAGATTGGTGGAATGGTGTCCACCAATATGGGGAATGCAGTCTTAAGCAGATAAGGATGCAGCTCAACAATATATCATATGTGAACATAAATCATATGTGAAGAGAAACGCAGTAAAGAGACAAAGTTGATCAAAAAGTGTGATCAAAAATGAACTAGTGTGTACACAGTCTAGTGTAAAAAATGTGATCTCAAAAATTACAAATCACATAGCAAAAGATGTGTGGTGGAAAAAATTATAAATTTATCAAAAAGAGGCAAAAAAGTGAAAAATGAACAATTTAAAAGAAAGGTTGGTAAGTGAGCAATTATAAAAGCGTGAACAGTATATTATAAAGGGTCACAAATATAAAAAAACAAAAATAACAATATAAAAGAAGCTGGGAAATCCTCAAAACCTAATGGTAGAAAAACATAACATAGTATAATACTGTTAAAGTGTGGATAAATCAAGAAATATAGCTCACCATATAATTGTCAACGCGTTTCGGCCCACAGCTTGGGCCTTTCTCAAGACTAGTATATGGTTATGTGAGCAGGGTCTTTTATGTCTGTATGTAGCCAATCAAATTTTACTTCAAATGGCGCCAAAAATTACCGCAATTGACACCGGAAGTACTACACCGGAAGTATCAGTTTAATACCGGATATAGTATCCTTGGTCATAAGAACAAAAGTATATATCGCATTAATGTGTATTTGTATTTATTATGGCCAAAGTTATCTGCAAAATATATGTATAGAGTATCGTCTAATGGCCTCTTGCAGCTGTTATCCACCATGTAAGTCTATCTAGATCTTACCGGATGTTTCGCTAAACCGGATGTTTATTCTTATCCTCTGGTTCCGGTTTGGGACTATTCCTCCCAACCGGAAGTCAAGTAGCATGAAACTGGAAGTTTTGGTTCCTCTACTTCCGGTTTGGGAGTGTTGCGCCAAACTGGAAGTCAAGATGCGTGAAACCGGAAGTCTTTTGTTTCACTGTATCTTCACCCAGGGATTTATTTATCTTAGGGCTCAGACATCATCCATTAAACAACCTAAATGGCAATAGGAGTTGTCTTACAAAATTCCAATATGTAGCAGTAAGTGGGATGATAGAATGGAAGAAGGAGAACCACATAAGTTTTTATGTTTCTAATGTTTTTATTGAACACGGATTTGTTTTTATGGACCACTTATGCACAACACCTAAGTATGTGAGAAATTGATTTATTCCAACACTAACCTATACATCATACAATAACCACTTTTATGATGATGGATATTAGGAATTTTGTAAGACAACTCCTATTGCCATTTAGGTTGTTTAACGGATGATGTCTGAGCCCTAAGATAAATAAATCCCTGGGTGAAGATACAGTGAAACAAAAGACTTCCGGTTTCACGCATCTTGACTTCCGGTTTGGCGCAACACTCCCAAACCGGAAGTAGAGGAACCAAAACTTCCGGTTTCATGCTACTTGACTTCCGGTTGGGAGGAATAGTCCCAAACCGGAACCAGAGGATAAGAATAAACATCCGGTTTAGCGAAACATCCGGTAAGATCTAGATAGACTTACATGGTGGATAACAGCTGCAAGAGGCCATTAGACGATTCTCTATACATATATTTTGCAGATAACTTTGGCCATAATAAATACAAATACACATAAATGCGATATATACTTTTGTTCTTATGACCAAGGATACTATATCCGGTATAAAACTGATACTTCCGGTGTAGTACTTCCGGTTTTAATTGCGGTAATTTTTGGCGCCATTTGAAGTAAAATTTGATTGGCTACATACAGACATAAAAGACCCTGCTCACCTAACCATATACTAGTCTTGAGAAAGGCCCAAGCTGTGGGCCGAAACGCATTGACAATTATATGGTGAGCTATATTTCTTGATTTATCCACACTTTAACAGTATTATACTATGTTATGTTTTTCTACCCTTAGGTTTTGAGGATTTCCCAGCTTCTTTTATATTGTTATTTTTGTTTTTGTTTCCATTTTTGCCTTGATACTGAGGCTTTGTAACTGTTTTTCGATTGGATTATTAGGACTCATTGGAGGATAAGGAACGTTTTATTGGAATCACTTACCTTCACTATAACTTTTGGATACACTTTTTTATTAGGATCGCCATAACGTCATTACTATCTGATTCTTATGGACATTGATTTGATTATACTTTGTATCTCATATTTTTTATATTTTTTATATTTGTGACCCTTTATAATATACTGTTCACGTTTTTATAATTGCTCACTTACCAACCTTTCTTTTAAATTGTTCATTTTTTCACTTTTTTGCCTCTTTTTGATAAATTTATAATTTTTTCCACCACACATCTTTTGCTATGTGATTTGTAATTTTTGAGATCACATTTTTTACACTAGACTGTGTACACACTAGTTCATTTTTGATCACACTTTTTGATCACCTTTGTCTCTTCACTGCGTTTCTCTTCACATATGATTTATGTTCATATATGATATATTGTTGAGCTGCATCCTTATCTGCTTAAGACTGCATTCCCCATATTGGTGGACACCATTCCACCAATCTGTTTAATAAGTTTTTGTATTACCATATGGAGTAGAGGGTAGTTTAGTCTAATAACTTCTACCAATCTCTGTATACCACCTTGGGGATAATTTGTCCTTGGAGGGATTTATCCCCTTGGAATTTTACATATTATTATTTTAAATTGTTTTTATGTATATACATTTTTATGTACCATGGATCCATGTTTATAGATTTAAATTGTGTTTGTATTAAATTGTATCATACATTTTACATTCTTTCCCCAATTGTCTTACTACCATATAAGCTTCTATAGCCAACCACAGGAACTCAGCCCTCATATAAAGGGTTCCATTTATTGTAGTATGAATACATTTCTCACACACACACACCAGACCTTGACTTAACTGGCGCTCCTCTCTAAACCTCTCTAACAATGCATCCTTTAGATCCACAGTAGTCATATATTGACCTTCCTGGATCATCGGTAAGATTGTCCGAATGGTTTCCATTTTGAATGATGGAACTCTGAGGAATTTGTTTAGAATTTTTAGATCCAGGATTGGCCTGAAAGTTCCTTCCTTTTTGGGAACTACAAACAGGTTTGAGTAAAAACCCAGTCCTTGTTCTGCAATTGGAACTGGGTGTATCACTCCCATCTTTAGTAGATCTTCTACACAGCGTAAGAACGCCTGTTTCTTTTTCTGGCCTGAAGACAAACGAGAAATGTGGAACCTTCCCCTTGGAGGAGAGTTCTTGAATTCTAGAAGATACCCCTGAGCAACAATTTCTAATGCCCAAGGATCTGGAACATCTCTTGCCCAAGCCTAAGCAAAGAGAGAAAGTCTGCCCCCTACTAGATCCGGTCCCGGATCGGAGGCTACCCCTTCATGCTGTCTTGGTAGCAGCCGCAGGCTTCTTGTCCTGTTTACCCTTGTTCCAGCCCTGCAAGGGTTTCAGGTTGCTTTGGGCTGTGAAGCGTTACCCTCTTGCTTTGCGGTTGCAGAGGTTGAAAAAGGTCCGCTCCTGAAGTTGGAAAAAGAGCGAAAATTAGCCTTGTTTTTGGCCTTAAACGGTCTATCTTGCGGAAGGGCATGGCCCTTTCCCCCAGTGATATCCGCAATAATTTCTTTCAACTCGGGGCTGAAAAGGGTCTTTCCCTTGAAAGGAATATTTAGTAATTTTGTTTTGGACGACACGTCAGCCGACCATGATTTGAGCCAAAGCGCTCTTCGCGCCATAATGGCAAAACCAGCATTTTTCGCCGCTAACTTAGCTAATTGTAAAGCGGCATCTGTGATAAAAGAATTAGACAGCTTAGAGCATGAATTCTATCCATGACTTCGTCATATGAAGTCTCCCTCTGGAGCGACTCCTCCAGCGCCTCAAACCATAAAGCCGCCGCAGTAGTTACAGGAATAATGCAGGCAATCGGTTGAAGAAGGAAACCTTGCTGAACAAATATTTTCTTTAGTAAACCTTCTAATTTTTTATCCATAGGATCTTTGAAAGCACAACTGTCTTCTATTGGTATGGTTGTGCACTTGGCTAGTGTTGAAACTGCTCCCTCTACCTTAGGGACCGTTTGCCACACGTCCCGCCTGGGGTCAGTTATGGGGAACATTTTCTTAAAGATAGGGGGGGAACAAAAGGTACACCTGTTCTCTCCCACTACCTAGTCCCAATATCCGCTACCCTCTTCGGGATCGGAAACGCATCAGTGTATACAGGGACTTCTAGAAACTTGTCCATTTTACACAATTTTTCTGGGACCACCATGGGGTCGCAATCATCCAGCGTAGCTAAAACCTCCTTAAGCAGTACGCGGAGGTGTTCCAGCTTAAATTTAAACGCTAAGGAATCTGATTCTGCCCGCTGAGAAACCTTTCCTGTGTCAGAAATTTCTCCCTCGGACAGCACATTCCTCACCGCCACTTCAGAGTGTTGTGAGGGTACAACGGATAAATCATCTAAAGCTTCTGATTGCTCATCCTCTGTTCTTAAAACTGAGCTATCACGCTTTTTAGGAAAAACTGGCAATTTGGATAGAAATGCCGCAAGGGAATTATCCATGACTGCTGCTAATTGTTGTAATGTAATAGGGCCCAATGCGCTAGAGGTACTAGGCATCACTTGAGCGGGCGTAACTGGTGTCAACACATGGGGAGAGGAAGGAGGACTATCCTCATTACCTTCCGTCAAAGAATCATCTTGGGCTACATTTTTAAGTGTCACTGCATGGTCTTTAAAATGTTTAGATACCTTAGCACACTTTAAACACAAATGTAAAGGGGGTACCGCCATGGCTATTAAACACATAGAACAAGGTCTATCTGTAGGCTCAGACACGTTAAACAGACTTAGACAGCACTCAAATACAGTAAAATACAATTTTTGAAAAAACAGTACTGTGCCTTTAAATAATAAAAAGCGCACACTTTTTTACTAAACCTCAAAAAAACATCCAATCTTTATGAAATTTTCACCATATGATCCTAATGCTTTGAAATGATTGCACAGTAAATTTCAAGACAATTAACCCCTTAATGCCCAAACCGGAGCAAATTAAAGCTGGCAACTGGTTAGCAAACTACAGCACCATGCCACAGCCTCTGCTGTGGCCCTACCTTCCTTGGGGATTAGTTTTGATCGAAAATAAGCCTCTCTGAAGTCCTCAAGTAATCTTTGGACTCTTCACGTGAAGCTGCATGAAGCTGTCTGCCAAATCAACTGCGCAACTGAGGCGCAAATTTTAGGCCCCCTCCCTCTTCACTCTGGAGTTGTGGGGCCTTCCCAAGCCAAAATAGGTGTCTAAATATATGCCATGCGGAATAAACCCCAAAAAAGCATTCCAAATGTAATGCAAACTTGTACAAATATCAGATTTTTGTAATAAAATAATCGATTGCCCCTTAACAGTGTCCACCAGTGTTTTGAGCCCTTTTAACTAAGCCTTCCTTCTATACTAAGTCTCAGAATATTGCTTACCTTCCCCACATGGGGATTCTTGTCAGTCTTCTAGCATTACTAAGTCTTGACTAGAAAAAAGTGACTGAACATACCTTATAGCAGTTTAGCCTGCAAACTGTTCCCCCCAACTGAAGTTTTCTGGTACTCAACAGTCCTGTGTGGGAACAGCAATGGATTTTAGTTACAACATGCTAAAATCGTTTTCCTCTCAGCAGAAATCTTCATCACTTTCTGCCACAGAGTAAATAGTACAAACCGGCACTATTTTAAAATAACAAACTCTTGATTGAAGAAATAAAAACTACAAATCTAACACCACATTCACTTTACCCTCCCGTGGTGATGCTACTTGTTAGAGCGGCAAAGAGAATGACTGGGGGGGCGGAGCCTGAGGGGGAGCTATATTGACAGCTCTGCTGTGTGCTTTCTTTGCCACTTCCTGTAGGCAATGAGAATATCCCACAAGTAAGGATGAATCCGTGGACTGGATACACCAAGTAAGAGAAATAACTGTATATTCAGGGTTTTTTTTTACTCTGCAAACGCTTCAACTTACAGTTTAAGTTACAATATAATGTGGGGGAAGCAGAATAATTTGAACAGGAGGCTTATATAAATAAATATTATCTAGAATAATTCCTGATTATGTATATAATAAGACTACCTGCCACAGAACAGAAGCTGAAAGCAAATAACAGCTAACAAAGTAATTGTGCAGGATTATACAATTAAGTATAATGAGCTTTTTATCTGTGTTAGAAAATAAAGATTCTGCTTATAGTATATTTGTCATCATATTTACAATAAAGGGCCAGTAAACATAGAAAATAATTAGGGTTGCACCGATACCAGTTTTTTAAGACTGAGTACAAGTAACGATACTTGTTTTCAAATACTTGCCGATACCAATTACCGATACTTTGTTTTTTTACTGTCATGTGACAGTTTACCAAGCACAATAAAGACTAACTATTTAAGATTCCTTCTTTATAATTGTGAAGGACTGTAACTCAATAGACATAAAATAATAAAACAGTTTTATATGTCACAAAGTTCACAGAACATGTTAATAAATAAAAATATTACAATAAAATATATTAATAACAACAACAATAAATAACAAATAGAAAATTACAACCAACCAAAAGTGAGATACAGTAAAAAATAGAACAGTGCACTGTTTAATCATGGGGAACAACACTATGGGCTAGATTATATTTGACTGGCAAGCTTTACCAATGATCTCATTACACGTCCTACTCCATTAAAGTCTATGGAATTGGAAATGTGAACAGAACATTGGTAAAGCTTACCAATCAAATGTAATCTAAATCTAGTCCTATAATTGCAGGATGAGGGTTCATTGGAATTAACTTAATTTGTCCTATGAGTACTCTTCCTGCAATTATATAATCTAAGGGTATGGATGTTCCTCAGAGTACAGTATGTTTTGAACATAATTGTGCAAGATGAGAACTAGCAGTAAAAAAGGCAATCAAGCAATAAGAATAGTTTTTCAGCTTTATAGAACCTAATATTGCCGGTGAACTTTTATTAAAAAAGAGTGTTTTTTACAGACCCGCTCTCTGTGCTCTACTGAGCGGTTTTGTCTTTTTCACTGAGCACATCTGGCCAGCTGTCTAGTCACAGCCAAGCCTGATTGCACCATTACACTCAGTGCAGCTCGCTCCTGCTCTGTCTGACAGCGGGAGCGAGCTGCACTGAGTGTAATGGCACGATCGGTGTCAGGGTTTTTTCCCTGCTTTGCTTGCCATGTGCTGCTGGCAGCCATTTTACTCATCTCTCTTGCTGACTCTGGTGCATACTGTGTGATGCTGCTCATTTCCTGCACTTCCTTTTATGGCCCGACTGGTGTACATCATCCGTGTGAGACAGGATACAGTCTCAAAATTGTGATGTCATCACTTATTATTTAAAGGGCCTCTGTTCAGTATGCTATGCCCTTGCATTGTCTCAGACCTGTTTGTGAGAGCTCCTGAGTATTACCTGGCTGTCTGACGTCCCTCCTGGTTCCTGATCCCTGGCTTGCTTCCTGACTCTGCTGTTCTCCTTGTTCCTAATTCTCATCTGACTACTCACTTTGGCTCCTGACTCGGCTCGTCTGACTACCAGCTCTGGTTTTGATTCCTGGCTTGTTATTTGACTTGTGGACTTTTTATTATTTTTTTTGCTATTAATAAAGGTGTGATTATTTTTGCACTTCTTGTCTCAGTCTGATTCCTGGCACCCTGACATTACGCAAGGGCCATGAATCCTGAAGGTGCTAATAATCCACCTTTACCTGCCATAATTTCCAGGATGGATGAACAGGATCACTGCATGGATCAATTTACACTAGCCCTGCAAACCCTGCTGACTCGCACTGCACATTTGGACCAAAGTGTCCCGCAAGTTATGGCCGCTCCTGTTTCCGCTGCTGCACCTAGTCCTACCAGGAGCATGTCCAGTTCTGCACCTCTACCTCAGCGATATGGAGGCAATCCTAATCAGTGCAGAGGGTTTTTGAACCAGGTGGGCATTTACTTTGAGATGTTACCTCAGGCGTTTCCCTCTGACAGAGCTAAGGTGGGATTTCTCATCTTGTTACTCTCTGACACAGCTCTTGCCTGGGCTAATCCCTTGTGGGAGACTAATAAACCTGTGATTTCAAATTACTCTGAATTTGTGGCCTCCTTTTGAAGGGTATTTGATGTTCCAGCTCGCTCCTCCTCTGCTGCTAAACGACTCATGTCCATTCAGCAAGGTACAAGATCTGTTGCTCAGTATGCCATTTAGTTCCATACGCTTGCTGCAGAGGTTGGTTGGAACAATGAAGCCCTTGTTGCCGCCTTCTTTCATGTGCTCTCTGATGCAATTAAATACAAAGTTGCTGCCAGAGATTTACCAGAAGATCCCGAGGCATTGGTGTCTTTTTTGATCCTAATTGACATCAGACTAAGTGAGGGGCCCTCTTTCAAGGAGCGCTTGTGGAAGCCTCCTGTTTTGTTGTCTCCTACGTGTTCTCCCACCCATGCCTCCCTCTCCTCCCATGCATCCTGGTCCTGAATCACCAGGTACTGCTGAGCCGATGCAGTTGGGATTCACGCGTCTCTCCATGGTGGAGAGGGCCTTAAGGAGGAGGGAGGGGCTCTGTCTCTATTGTGGGTTACAGGGCCAAGTCTTGTCCTATACAGCCAGGAAACTTTCACACCTAAGGTGCTGTCAGGGGCAGGCCTAGGGTGGTTTATCCTCATCCCCGGAACCGCTAAAGGAGAAACCTTTGGTCACGGTTGTCCTTTCCTGGGTGGACTCCTCCATAGTCACCCAGGCTCTTGTTGACCTCGGTGCTGCAGGCTATTTAATTGACAGTCCTTTTGTATCAAAGCACTCCATTCCTGTTTTGCCTCGGTCCATTCTGCTTGCTATTAAGACCGTTGATGGCAGGCCCCTTCAGCCCGCACTCGTTACTCATGAACTGCTCCGTTATCCATGGCTGTTGGGGCTCTCCATTTTTAAACCCTCCCGTTCCAGGTGATAAACTCTCCACATTTTCCAGTTGTTCTGGGTTATCCCTGGCTCCAAAAGCACAATCCCAGTCTCGACTGGCGCAGGTCCGAAATTTTGTTGTGGTCTCCGCAATGTATTTCCACTTGTCTTCGAAAACCAGTTAAAGTCATGTGCACTTCTTCGGTATCTCAATTGCCAGAGGAGTACCGAGAGTTCCTAGACGTTTTTGACAAGGTTCATGCTGGTACGTTGCCTCCTCACCGGTCTTACGATTGTGCCATAGACCTGCAACCCAGAGCCATTCCTCCTTGGGGCGGGTTTACCCTCTGTCTGTTGCAGAGAATTGTGCTATGGAGGAGTATGTTGCCGATGCTCTGTTGCGGGGGATCATCCGCAAATCCTGCTCTCCTGCAGTGTCTGGCTTCTTCTTTGTGAAGAAAAAAGATGGCGATTTAAGACAATGCATCGATTATAGGGGTCTTAATCATCTTACCATTAAGAATGCTTACCCTATTCCGCTCATTACGGAACTCTTTGACCACCTCAAGGGAGCTACAGTCTTTACTAAACTTGATTTGAGAGCTACGGTCTTTACTAAACTTGATTTGAAAGGAGCTTACAATCTCGTTAGGATCAAGAAGGGCCACAAATGGAAAACAGCATTTAACACCAGGAGCTGGCATTATGAGTATCTTGTAATGCCCTTTTGGCCTATGTAATACTCCTGCTGTTTTCCAGGAATTTATTAATGATGTCCTACGTGATATGTTGCAACAGTGTGTTGTAGTGTACTTTGACAACATCCTCATACACTCACCCACACTTGAGGCTCATCGTTCTGATGTTACACAGGTTCTTCAGAGACTACATGAGAACGGCCTATTTTGTAAACTCGAGAATTGTGAGTTCCATCAGACTCAAGTAACCTTCCTAGGTTATGTTATATCTGTGGCAGGGCTCTCCATGGATCCTGACAAGTTATCTGCAGTTCTGCAGTGGCCTTGCCCAGTTGGTCTTCGGTCTATTCAACGTTTTTTGGGGTTCGCCAATTACTATAGAAAGTTTATTAAAAACTTTTCTTCCTTGGTCAAATCTATCACAGACATGACCCGTAAAGAGAATGATCCTCTCCATTGGTCACCTACTGCCATTAAGGCCTTTAATAGTCTTAATACTGCCTTGGCTGCTGCTCCAGTTCTGGCTTATCCATCCTATGTGTCTGAGACTGGAGTAGGCACCCTCTTGTCTCAACGTCTTACGTCTGATGGTTCCTTGCATCCGTGTGGTTTCTTCTCTAAGAAATTGTCTTAGAAATTGGCGACAGGGAATTACATAATTTTGGCACTCAAGGGATGGAGGCATCTTCTCGAGGGTACTAGCGTACCAGTGCTCATTCTTACTGACCACAAGAATTTAACTTATCTATCTGAAGCAAAACGTTTGTCGTCCCGACAGGCCAAATGGGCGCAACGGAGAGACAGGGCTACTCCTACTCCTTTGTTTTATCATACTTACCATGCTTATAAAATGATCTCCCATATACATACCACAATATTCAGATCCAGCAGTTAGCTTAAAATGTTAATGATTAAAATAATTTAATTCAGCCCTCGAATTGAAAGGGCTTTTGATAGTATGATATAGTTACTGCTGGTCTGTATTTATTCCAACTTCACTATCTGAATGGGTGTCCCAGTTTTATTGCTGGTTTAAGCGTTTTTAATAATATGAGCTCAAGCTATTTGTGTGTATGTGTTTTCTCTTCCCTAATTTTTTAAGATATTTTGAATAAAGTTATTGAGAGTGAATTATATTCTAATTCTTATTAATGTAAATATGATGACAAATCTACTATAAGCAGAATCTTTATTTTCTAACGCAGATAAAAAGCTCTTTCTACTTAATTGTATAATCCTGCACAATTACTTTGTTAGTTGTTATTTGCTTCAACTTACAGCACTTAATGTATATATTGAAATGAAAATAAAAACTATTCATTTGCCACTGTATTTTACTGGCTACAATTACAGTTTACTTACATACTGATTAAATTCATGCAACTAGCATTGTAGTGTTTTTAATCTATTACAGGGCAGCAAATTCCAGTTCTTTCATTGCTGTCTACCTACATATGCTTTTAAAATACATCCAATAAAAGTTACATTTTATGTATTTGTATATATTACACATGTGAATACTCACGCTATTATTGTGCTATAGAGGCAATTCTTGTTTACCTACTATGTTGGGTTTTTTGTTTAATAGTAAGAAAATTAGTTTAGATTTTTTTTAGTATCTTTGATGTTTAAATAACCATAATTATCAGAAATTAAGCTCTCAAAGATGATTGTTCTACTGTGATTTTTTTTTAAACAGCGCTAAAGTATGCAAACAGGAAAAATAATGCAAAAAAGATTAATCTCAATGGATCTGGCGAATATATATGTAATCTCAAATGGTCTAAGAGTATGTACCTATATAAAATATAATAAAAATAAAACTGATATGAATTAAAACTTATTAAAACATTTTAAATAATAACAGAAAGACTTGCCAAATACCAGGCACAGCTGGATGGGGCTATTCCTAAACAGTGATGTCGCTAATCCTAAACAATGATGTGCAAAAAAGTGCACATTAATATATAAATTAATGTCTCTAGAGCATCTAGGTGTGAAAATAATGTGTGCACGTGAAAAAATAATCAAAAATAAAAATGCAAAATGAAAAATCAGTTGTAAAATAATGTCCAAAGTCAAATATATCCTAATATCAAAGATGATGTCCAAAATGGATAAATCCTAGTGACAAAAAAGGGGTTCACTTGATCCGTATCCCTGGAATGGTCACAGTGATCCCAAAAATAATCCTGGGTGAGTATCAGAAAATGGTAAATAAATAAAAAATAAAAATATATGCCAACGGGAATACCTGTAAGGCAAACAGAAAAGACAAAATGTGCAAGATATCATCTTTAAGGGTGAAGTAAATTGGAAAATGACTCACCAATAATGATTAGACAAATCCTGGGGAGAAAATACAAGCCTCATAAATCCTGGCCTGGGTTCGATCAACGCATTTCAGCCCTTGACATGGCCTTTTTCAAGATACATTGAGGCTGTTGTATGGTAAGAATATAAATGATCTCTGGACCAATGGGACTCTTAACACATCATCCCGCCAAAATGCAGTCGTTTTTTTTTGGCGCCTAATGTTATACAATACGTATATGCAGCGTGATGACGTCACTTCTGGTATACGTTGCGCCATTTCCGGTTTAAACATCAATTCCGGTTTGGCATAATAGTCTCACTTCCCGGTTTGGCGGTTTGAGTGGAAGGAATCCATATTTGATTGGGGCAAATTGGGGTAAAAATGTATCCCAAATCTAAATGTACTAATGGTATCGGTGTTAAAGGGACAGTCTAGTGAAAATTAAACTTTTATGATTCAGATGGGGCATACAATTTTAAACAACTTTCCAATTTCCTTTTATCATCAAATTTGCTTTGTTCCCTTGGTGGTATTTTTGAAAGCTAAACCTAGGTAGGCACAAACTGATTTCTAAACAGTTGAAAACTGCCTATTGGCTCAGAGCATTTTTAACGTTTTTCACAGTTAGACAGTACTAGTTCATGTGTGTCATATAGATAGCATTGTGCTCACTCCCGTGGAGTTATTTAGGAGTCTGCACTGATTGGCTAAACTGCATGTCTGTCAAAATCACTGAGCTAAGGGGCAGTCTGCAGAGGCTGAGATACAAGGTAATCACAGGTAAAACATATATTAATATAACTGTGTTGGTTATGCAAAACTGGGGTGTGGGTAGCAAAGGGATTATCTATCTTTTTAAACAATAACAATTCTGGTATAGGCTGTCCCTTTAAGTAAATAGAAATGCATTTTACAAAAAGGGGACTACTATTTCTATGTATGTAGAAGGCTACTATAATGGACTAAAGTAAAAAATGGCAATTATTAAAGGTTGTGGAATACAGTAGAGATAAAATCATTTCTATGAAAAAACGAGTTAACTATATGAGGTTCCCATCGTGTTGTAGCGGATACTGTGCATTATAAACCTATCAAAATGATATAAAAAATATTAGCTAGAAAAAAATATAATATATAATAAAATTCTGGAATTTAGACTTTCCCCAACATCTACTGTGATTCCTGTGGGCTTAAGTGGCAAATAACATTTTCACCAATAAAAATATCTACAAACAGTAATATTTAGTTATGAAATTGCACATTTGAAGGGGCATGAAACCCCTTTTCTTTCTCTTAGGATACAGATAGAGCAGGCCGTCCTAAATAACTTTTCAATTTGCTTCTATTATCTAATTTGCTTTGTTTTCTTTTTCTTTGTTGAAAAGCATACCTAGGTAGGCTCAGGAGCAGCAATGCAATACTGGGAGCTAGCTGCTGATTGGTTACGTGTCAATGGCTCACCTAATGTTTTCATCTAGCTGCCAGTAGTGCATTGCTGCTCCTTCAACAAAGGATACCAAGACAATGAAGCACATTTGATAGAAGTAAATGGGAAAGTTGATTACAATTGTATGTTCTATCTGAAATAAATGTTGGGTTTCATGACCCTTTAATATGCCTAAGGCATAAAGAAGAAGAATTTTCTTATGATGTGTAAAAAGGTCTCTATCATCTCACTTCCATTCAGCGTGTCAGCTTGTAACAGTGACCCTAGATTTATAGCAAGTAAATATTACTTCCATCCTAAGTGATAAAATAAATAATGCAAGGGGACTTTCATGTATGGTGTCATATGTACAAGATGTTCAGATGCCATATTACCCAGGAGACATAAACAGGGAACCATAAATACATAGCTACACACGTGATTATAGGATTTCTAGCATTTTTAGGGTTGTGTTTTAAAGGGACAGTAAAGCCAAAAACACTTCACAATTTACTTCTATTATCAAATTTGCTTTGTTTTTTGGCATCCTTTGTTGAAGAGTAAACCTATATAGGCTGATAGGAGCTTAAGAGCGTGCACATGTCTATAGCAGTCTATGGCAGCAGGGTTTGCAACTATGTATAACATTGCTGTCAAATTGCTAAGGACACATGCATGCTCCTAAGCTTACCTAGGATTACTCTTTAACAAAGGATGCCAAGAGAACTAAGCAAAATTGATAACAGAAGGAAACACTCATTTACACTAGACATCTGTATTTCTCACAAATGCTAAAATTAAAGGGACATACATTTTTATATTGTGATTCAGATAGAACATCTAATTTATATAACTATCCAATTTACTTATATTATCTAATTTGCTCTATTCTTTTGGTATCCTTTATCGAAAAGCATGCCTAGGTAGGCTCAGGAGCAGTAACATACTACTGGGAACTAGTTTCTTATTGGTGGTTGCACATATATGCCTCTTGTCATTGGCTCACCCAATGTTTTCAGCTAGCTCCCTGTAGTGCATTGCTGCTTTTTCAGCAACGGACACCAAGAGAATGAAGAAAATTTGATAATAGAAGAAAAAATGTGGGTTTCATGTCCCTATAAAGATTTTTGGCATTGATCAGAAATATGATAAATGAGTGGCTTATTTAATAAGTAAACAAGCCAACAAATAAATGCACGTAGCAAAATAAATGTGTTGATTCAATCATGCAGTTAAAACCATAACTCTAAGGCAGGAAAGGCTTCAGATATCAATAATGACAATTCAGCAATGTCATTGTCAATTGATTGATTCCTGTGTCAGCCATTACGTTTGTAAGCTTCACTTTTGTTCTTGGCTAATCCTAACACCATAATAATGAAAATACATATATACAAAAAAACTGTTTGTGCTGCTGGCTTGTAGCAGTAGCCCTGGATTCTACTTTAACTTCATTTAAAAGGACAGTCTACTCCAGAATTCTATGAAATTTGTCCAAAACAACTTTTTTTGTATAATATATACATACTATATAAGGGGTGCCAGCTGTTCCTCATCCTGCCGTCTGCATTTACACACTTTGAAAAGTGATCACTTTTAGAGGCTGTTTCACTGCATTGTTTGAGTTACACCCCAAAGATCATCTAAATCTCACCACCAGTCCCACAATCAGAGGATGAATGATAATTAACAGGGACCCAAGAAAAGGAGTTTCCTCTTGACTCCACACATATTATGCTCCACCCACCCATGTCTCGCCCACAAATATGCTCCCCCCCGCCACATCTATAATTTTCACTAAAGAACTGGATATTTCTACAAGCAATTTCAGTCATTTTAACCTTCATTTTGTCAGACACTATATCACACCTTTTTTAATTATATTAACTATTTAGATCAGCAATTTTACACCCTTTATTACCACCCTTTTGTTTGTCATTAATATACAGATAAGTGATTTAACCACCTTTTGGTTGACAGTAACACACAGATGAATAATTGTACCTCATTTTGGCTGCCAGTAACACACACCCATTTCTCCATACCAGTATCAAGTTACTACATTTACAGTTCAGGAGTGATCCCAAAATAGTTTGCCAGCAATGGTCTATTTTACACAGCTTCCCACTGGAGTCTCTCTACCAACGCCCACACACATCCCTGGACCCTTGCTCCCATCACATGTCTTCTCCAGGGATTTAAAAATTGTGTACTTTGAGTTTCTCCAATGCACTGCTTCGCCTCACATAGAGTAGAGGAATCCATGTACCTAAATCTGTATAGTGGGAACTGTTCCAGGTCTTGATTCGTTGCTGGTCCTCAGCCCATGACGTTTACCTGACTAGTCAGTCTGACTCTGCATTCAGCTATCACGAGATTGCGCAAGTCAAGGTGTTGGATTAAACCAAACACAAAATCTAACAGACACTCAAAGCCCTAACAGGGATGACAAAGCTATACTTATGGTCTCCATTTTATGAGCATAGATCAGTTAATAAATCAAGATTTTCTGCACTGATTTAATCTCACTTAAAGGGACATGAAACCCCCCCAAAAATATTTCATGATTCAGGTAGACCATACAATTGGAGATAGCTGCTGATTGTTGGCTGAACTTGTATGCACATTTTAATTTGCTTACCAATGTGTTCAGCCAGCTCTAAGGAGTGCATTGCTGCTTCTTCAATAAAAGATACCAAAAGAATAAAGCAAAATTGATAACAATGGTAAATTGGAAAGTTGTTTAAAAATGTATAATCTATCTGAATCATAAAATAAAAATTTTGGGTTTCATGTCCCTCTAAGGTTTAACATTATATTGCAACGTGTATACAGTGTATACAGCTCTCAAGATAAAATGAAGGACCGTCACAGAACTGACAAAACTTCTTACATAATCTCACCAGACCAGAGAGCTTTATATCATCATGCCCTTAGGATAAAAGTAATAATATATTTGCTATTTCATGAATCTATCCTTTTACTACCCATTCTCCAGCTTTGCATAATCAACATTGTTATATTAATATACTTTATAACCTCTAAGTTTGCCTGTTTCTATGCCCCAGCAGGCCACCCCTTATCTCAGTGCTTTTTAAATATTGTACAAGAGCTAGAAAGTGCTAGTTCATGTGTGCCATAAAGATAACATTGTGCCTGATAATGGTTATAAAAGAATCAGCACGGATTGGCTAAATTGCAAGACTGCAAAAAGCACTGAGATAAGAGGTTGTCTGCAGAGACTTTGATACAGGTAATTACAGAGGTAAAAACTATATTAATATAACAGTGTTGATTATGCAAAACTGGGGAATGGCAGAACCCAATATCGGGAATGGCATTGTGGCAGATTATCTTGTTTCAACACAGCCAATAGAAAAGAAAAGCAGCCTATCATCTTTATTATATTAAAGAAACAAACTCATACAAGTTCATTTACTCTAGTCTTACATACATATACACGCAAACATTTGTACACATACACACACATATACACATACATATACATACACACACGCATACACACATACATATACATATACATACACACGCATACATACACACATACATATACATACACACACCACATACACAAACACATAAACACTCACACACTCATACATATACACGCACACATTTGTACACATACACACACATATACACATACATATGCACACCCTCATACATATACACAAACACATATACACTCACACACTCATACATACGCACACGCATACATATGCACACACTCATACATACGCACACGCATACATATGCACACACTCATACATACACAAACACATATACACTCACACTCTCATACATACACACATACCTACGCACACATAAACAAACACATATATACTCACACTCTCATACATACACACATGCATACACTCCAACATACACACACCCATGCACTCATACATGCACACACATGCATATACACACACCTTGTTTGCCACACAGGTTAAGGAGCAGCGGTCTTACGGCCGCTGCTTCTTAACTTAAGTTTACGAGTCGGAAACTTTGGGCGTAGGAAGCAGCATCCGCTACTTATTAAATCTACCCCAATGACTCTTACTTTTATTTACTATAGAAGAGCATTTATAATAAGTTATGATTTTAAAAGTTAAACACAATATATCTGGACTTGGAAGTTGTAACACTGGAAAGCTCTCAAATATATCTGCTTTGACTTTACTTTCTTATAGTTTTACACCTCAAATATTATGTAAAAGCACTATACTCTATTACGCACATTGTCCTAGATTACAAGTAGGGCACTAAATTATCGAACGCCCGCAAACTGCAAATTTGTTTGCAGGAGCGCAATAATTAACCAGCCATTACAAGTGTCTGGTTGTTGCTACCCCGAGCTCACTGTAGCAATTAGCACTTATAATATTTTTTAAAAGTGCCCCAAATGCCCCCAAAATACAGTGTAGTGTATTTTATTAAAAATAAAAAGGTAGCAGCATCCTTATTTTTTTAATAAAATAACTGCACTAGGCAGTATTTTTGGACTAAAGTTGGTGGGAGTGGGCACTGAAAAGGGCATTTTCATTGCGGTCTATGGTAACTGTGTGTTCCCAGTAAATATATATGTATATAAGCATATACATATATATTTACACTTTGCTGCCATTGCTGCGCTACTTAGCACCTTCGCTGCGCGAGGTTTTCATGCAGTGTCTCCCGGCATGAGCACAAGGATCCCATAGGAGCACGCTTTCGCATTGCTGAGAACCAATGCACATTAGCGTGCGCTGGTATTACACAGTGGAGCTCAAATATTGCTTTCACTAAAGCGATTTTAAGCGCTCTACTTGTATTCTGGTCCTTTCTCACATTCTCTTACAAATGCACAAAAAGTCACTCTCTCTCTCAGACACACACAAAGAACACTCAGACACACACTCGCACTCACAGACCCCCACACACACTCAGACACTCACACACACACTCAGACATACACTCAGACACACACTCAGACACTCACACACGCACTCACAGACCCCCCCACACACTCAGACACTCACACACACACACTCAGACACACACTTAGACACACACACACGCACTCACAGACCCCCACACACACTCAGACACTCACACACACACTCAGACACACACTCAGACACTCACACACGCACTCACAGACCCCCACACACACTCAGACACTCACACACACACTCAGACACACACTCAGACACTCACACACACGCACTCACAGATCCCCACACACACTCAGACACTCACACACACACTCAGACACACTCTCACACACACGCACTCACAGACCCCCACACACACTCAGACACTCACACACACACTCAGACACACTCTCACACACACGCACTCACAGACCCACACACACACTCAGACACTCACACACACTCTCACACACACAGACACACAAAAGTGTAACTTCTTTTCAACTATTTTTTTTTTTAAATCACAACAAACATATATGTAATGAGCTAACACCTAGATCAGGCACTATCAGCAAGAAGAAGTAGCATGGATCAAGACTATGAGTTATGAACTTATATAAATGTAATCAACCAATACCACAAACAATGTTCAAAGCTATAATTATGAAACTTTCAATATGATCAATTAATATTCAAACCACAAACAGTATCTCTAAAATCAGATATATATATATTTTTTAGAAATATATGTACATATAATGCTACCTAAAATAAATATATTAAAGGGATAGGAAAGTCAAAATTAAACTTGCATGATTGAGATACAGCATCTAATTTTAAGACACTTTTAAATTCACTTCTATTTTCAAATGTGCTTCGTTCTCTTGGTATCTCTTGTTGAATAAGAATATGCAAATATCCTACACTAGTGGGAGCTAGCTGCTGATTGGTGCCTGCACACATTTGTCTCTTGTGATTGGCTAACTAGATGTGTTCAGATAGCTGCCAGTAGTGCAATGCTGCTCCTTCAGCAAAGGATAACAAGAGAATGAATCACATTTGATAATAGAAGTAAATTGTCAAGTTGATTAAAATTGTATGTTCTATCTGAATCATGAAAGAAAATTTTAGGGTTTCCTGTCTCTTTAATAAGGTGCATGTTACAGTTTCTTAGGGAAACTAACTAGGGAGAATATATTCATTACGGCCAAGTTGAAGGGTAAAACAGGTCTTGTCTTTTACATTTCAAATACATGATATAACTTGTTATTGATTATTAAATAATTATATATTGTTATTATAATGATTATTGTAAAGTCCTAAAAACGCAGTTGTGTAAATCTACAATTTTTATAAATTTAATTTAGTTGCCCAGATTGTTAACCTAATATTTATAAATAATTCAGGATTCCCCATTAATATTTGGAATATGACTATTTTGTATATTTTCTTGTATTTACTTAAATACTTCAAATTACTTCTATAGGGACCATTCAACTTTGACATCGATTCAAACATTCCTTTTCAGGAGAACAATGGCACTCGCACTATTACACAAAATATATGATGCTTTTGTCATTACATATCATGGCAGCAATAGCATATGGCACTCCAATATTTTTACATATTGTTGAAATCTAAACATTTGACTTCATATCTTTTCCCCTCTCACTGTATTTTTAAATTATCAAAATTAATTATACATTTTTTGAGAAAAAATTAGTTTAGGCAGCTATATTTAAGAAATGTTTGTGCATTTTTGCTTAGTATATAAATACAATTGAACCGCAGCATCTTCCCAATATTTTAACCACGTTATACCTATTGTATATCTGGTATATTGTGAGTATATGACCCTTGCTTATTATAATATAGTTCCTATTAGGTTTAACTCTTTGCTTTAATTAGCGCTTTGTTCATTGTTTGTATTAGCATCTTGCCAATATGTCACATGTGTGTATATATATATATATATATATATATATACACATATATCTGGCAAGATTATATATGGTTTTGCGGGCGACGCCGGTTTACGCAGTTTTGGTATCACATATACTGCGCCGCATATAAATGCGGCACGTATATTTCACCCGTCGGCTGCAATTTTGACTCCCAGTTTTAATAGGATATATTGTGTTGTGTGGGTTTGGCGGTTTAGGGGTTAATAGTTTTAAAAGGATTATTGCGTTGTGTGGGTTTGGCGGATTAGGGGTTAATAGATTTATAAGGTTTGTTGCGCTGTGGGTTAATGGCGGATTAGGGGTTAATACTTTTACTAGATAGATCGCAATGTGGATGAATGGCAGATTAGGGGTTAATACATTTATTAGGTAGATTGCGATGCATGAATGATGGTTAGGGGTTAATAGTTCAATTAGGCATATTGCGATGTGGGGGGTTGTCGGATTAGGGGTTAATACATTTATTATTAGTTGCGATGTGGGTTTGATGGCGGATGTCGGGTTTATTTTTGGGAGATGGGTTAGACTTTTACAGGAGATTTGACTTATTTTTTTATTTTCTTAGGCACCAGCAGTTTCTAAAGTGCCGTAAGTCACTGGCGACTCCAGAAATTTGTATTTACGCTTTTTTTTTTGGACATTGCTAGTTTATCCGATTTACGGCACTATATGAACCGCTGGTGAGGTTTATGTAATACCCCGATGTGCAAGGTGAAATTACGGGCGGCACGGGTTTCAGTGCTTGCGCTGAAGCCTACGCCGTATATGTAATATCGCCCATATAGTTTAATCAATTACACTGACAGTAAGCAAAGCCTTTAAATGTCTTTATTTTAAATTGCAAATAGTTGTCAATTTTGACAGGTAAGAACCAGGGCCACCATCAGGGGGTGACAGGAGTGACTCCTGTCAGGGGCCCAATGGGCCAGGGGGCCCCATGAGGCAAGAACAACTTATTTTAAAAAAAAATAATAATAATTTTGGCAGCTATTGAGCGTGGGAAATGTTATTACAAGGAGTAAAGCATTAGCATTTGAGAGGATTTCTGAGTGTGCACTAAACCACTATGCACAGTGTGAGACAGACTTGGCACTTCAGTTTGTACAGTGTGTGAGTCAGACAGCAGATCACTTTCATTTGCAGAGGAGGTAGGACTTACTTAGTAAATGTTTTTTATTTCTTTGTGCAATTTCAGATTATAACTTTAGTGTGGTAGTTGTATGGTGGGAATGGTAGGTGCTCTTTTGGCAGATATGAGTTTTTTAAATTTAGAAAAGGAAAAAAAAAAGGAAATTTATGCTTACTGATAAATTTATTTCTTTTACGATATGACGAGTCCACGGATTTGATCCTTACTTATGGGATATCGCCTCCTGGTCAGCAGGATGAGGCAAAGAGCACCACAGCAGAGCTGTATATATAGCTCCTCCCTTCCCTCCCACTCCAGTCATTCGACCGAAGTTAGGAAAAGAAAGGAAAAGCCAAGGTGCAGAGGTGACTGAAGTTTAACAAAAATAAAGACCTGTATATATATATATATATATATATATATATATATATTACATTCTAGTTTACTGCCCCTTTATGCAAGGACTTTCCAGATGCAAGGAGGCATTTTATCTAAGATTTTTTACATCTGCATAAAATGTTATACTCTGCATAAAATGTTATATTGCTCGGTGTTTGAAATGAGACAGGTTAACTTAACACTGTTCAATTTACACTACAGCTGACTTAATTTTGAAATACATACAAACAAGCCTAAATCCTGCATTTAACCAGATCTAACGGTATGATTACTACAGCTTATGGTTCCACCAAGACCATATAGAGTACAGCATTTTCAAAATCCATAAGTACAGCTGACAGATGGGAACATTTGTACACCATATTTGAAGTGATGCTCTTGGTTGGGGAAAATGGGGAAAAACAAAACAAACATATGTCAACCTTTTAAAAGTACTTTTCTTCATCTAGCCATATACCCAGATCATTAATGTACAATTTTGAATTCACTGAATTATTTTTGTTTGCACATTTACAAATATGATTTTTTTTAAAAGTGATCTCTTAATTTCTGCAATTTTTTTTTATCATGCTGATTTAGGGGATGCAATGTGCAGAAATGTTACCTCCTGTGAGTGTTTCTGTGGGTTTCTATGTTTATTTCTTTGTGCTTTTGTTTGTGTCTCTATGAGTGTGTATGTATTTCTTTTTCTCTGGGTCTCTCTGTGAGGTTTTATGTGTCTGTCTTTGAGCATTTTCTGTGGATGTCTCTGTGAGGGTGTGTGTGTTTATGTATGTATCTTGTGTGTTTTCTGTGAGTGTCTCTATTTTTTTTTCTGAGGGTCTCTCTGTGAGGGTGGGTGTGTATGTCTTTGTGCATTTTCTGTGGATGTCTGTGAGGGTGTATGCGTATGTCTGTGCTTTTTTATGGGTGTCTCTGTGAGTGTGGGTTTGTGTATGTATGTATGTCTGTGTTTTCTGTGGATGTCTCTGTGAGGGTGTGTGTATGTCTGTGCATTTTCGGTGGGTGTCTCTGTGAGAGTGTGTATGTATTTGTGTGTTTTCTGTGGATGTCTCAGTGAGGGTGTGTGTGTATGTATGTCTTTGTGTGTTTTATGGGGTTGTCTCTCTCTGTGTGTGTCTTTGTGTGTTTTCTGTGGGTGTCTCTTTGTGTGTGTGTGTGTGTGTGTGTGTGTGTATGTATTTTGTGTGTTTTCTGAGGCGGTCTCTGTCAGTGCTTCCTTGGGTGTATGTGCAAGTTTGTGTTTGACTTTGTGTGTGGGTGTCCATTGTCTGTTCGTTTTTAGGACATGTTGACCTTACTACTGATTACTCACATCTTTTTACAGACTTTGAGACTAATGAGACCTTTCCGGGAGTCACCTAATCCACCATTTAACCTTTAAATTATTGTTTAGGCAGTTCAGGGCCCTTCCTTTCAGCCACTGCATGCTGTTATCATCATTTAGTTGGCATCTTCCTTGACAAAAATCAGAACTCCATATTTTGTTTTTTAAATCTCCTTTTTTAACAAAACTGTAGTCTACCTCCTTACTTGTCAGGTCAATGTAAACAAGTGCTGAGTGTCTGCTTGGGTGTCTGTGTCTGAGTATGTTTGTGTGTTTCTTTGCGTGTCTGCTAGAGTGTCTATATGTGAATCCTTATGTGTCAGTGTGTGTTTCAGTGTATGAATGTGTCTGTGTGTTTCTGTGTTTGTGTGTTACTACCTTTACAACATTTCCAAGTTTGACTACACTTAAGAATAAAGTGCATAAACGTTTTAGTTACTTGGTCAAACATTGTACAAGTCAAAGGTGGGGGGGGGGGGAAGCTGATCAATGGTTAAGTTAGGGGCCCCAAAATTTCTAGTGGCGGCCCTGGTAAAAACCCAATTAAAAGCTTAATGTGCTTCTGAATCATTGATAGGATATGTCAGTAAGTTGGGAAGATTCTGTTGGTATTTGTGCCACAGTTAATTACTTCAGTTACAGTTTTACAAGATGTAGTTTTGTCATTTAACCACAGACTGTCTCAGCGCTGCATGCCACAGACCGCTGGCAGGTCTCTGTGCAACTTGCTCTTCTTCTGCATCATGGAAGTGGCTCCTGGCAAATCATAGCACCAGCCGGTGTGATGCTACAGATATCTCAGTGGCCCAGAGGGTTAATATGTAGGAGGGAAGGTACGGCTTTTCTGGGTGGGCTTAAGAATCTAGAAGCAGACCCTTCTTTCTAATTGCATTGTCACCGCAACTCTTTCGGGAGGGGCAATTGCCCTGTTACATCAGCTTTCATTTTTCACAGTTTTACATACTTCTGCTTTATACCTTAGTAGCTCGAAAAAAATCTGTCAGGTCATAAGCACAAAATAAGTTTTTTCAACATGTTTGCGGCTATCTAATACTATTTTATAGCCTGCTGGTATTGGATGACATAGACATTTATATGTGTATTTGTATTTAATTGCCATAAACGTGATACCTTATACCGCAACGGAGATCTGTAAGAAATGCAAGATAACGGAAATAACAACTGCAACATTTTGAAATCCAATTTTTAAAGGGACACAAACCTCAACATTTTCTTTCATGATTCAGATAGAGCATGCAATTTTAAACAACTTTCAAATTTACTTCTATTATATATTTTTCTTCATTCTCTTGCTAACTTTATTTGAAAAAGGAGGAATTTAAGATTAGGAGCTGGAGAGTTTTCGCTTACACAAAAAAAAATTTCCATGCCACTTAAAGAGATCTGATATTACCTGCAAGCTCAACCCATTTCAATAGGTTTAAAAGCACAAAACCAGCTAATTCATATGCACAAATAAACCTGAAAATTATTATTATTAACAGGTATTTGTAGAGCGTCAACAGGTTCAGCAGCGCTATGAACATGGGTGGTATATAAAAATGATTACAGGGATTAAATGGTTGAAGGGTCCTGCCGAGAGTTGCACTGTTGTAGTCGGCTCTTATGAAGGGGAACTACAAACAGCTGGGCTCATAGGCTTACATGCTGTGGGGTTTAAGGGGATAGCAGTGGAGATAGGAAGGTTAGTGTAGGTTGTAAGTGTCCTTAAATAGTAGAGTCTTCAGGGAGCACTTGAAGCTTTTAAAACTAGGGGAGATTCTTGTGGAGCGAGGCAGAGAGTTCCATAAGATGGGAGCCAGTCTTGAGAAATCGTGTAGACGGGAATGTGAGGAGGTAACAAGAGAGGAGGAGAGTAGGATATCATGAGCAGAGTGAAGGGGACAGGAGGGAGAGTATCTGGAGACAAGGGCCCCTACTTATTAAGCCGTCAACCGCAAATACGCTGGAATTCCGCAGTGTATTTGTGGCGAGCCTGATTCTCCTTAGGTATCAAAGCCTACAGACCGGCAAAAGTAGAATTTTGTGAGGTAACATACGATCCGCCAGTCTCAGTCCGACACAGATCGATGCTTACGTCACTACAGATGTTCCGAATGCAAGTTCGGAACTATCTGACTACTTTTGCAAGTTATCAAATTTCTACCAGAAACGCTTGGCACTATTCCGGCCCAGCGTACCTGGTTTTCAATCCGCCGCCCTGGAGATGGCGGATGCCATAGGAATCAATGGGAGTCTGAAAGCATCAAAGCTCATGTTCGCTGCTGCCCGATATCCCATTGATTCCTATGGGAGAATAAAAGTTATGTTTACACCTAACACCCTAACATATACCCCGAGTCTAAACACCCCTAATCTGCCGCCCTGACATCGCCGCCACCTACATTATACTTATTAAACCCTAATCTGCCTCCCCTACACCGTCGCCACCTACCTACATTTATTAACCCCTGATCTGTCGCCCCCAACCTCGCCGCCACTATATGAAAGTTATTAACCCCTAAACCTAAGTCTAACCCTAACACCCTCTAACTTAAATATAATTAAAAGAAATCTAAATAAATATTCCTATCATTAACTAAATTATTCCTATTTAAAACTAAATACTTACCTATAAAATAATCCCTAAGCTAGCTACAATATAACTAATAGTTACATTGTATCTATCTTAGGGTTTATTTTTATTTTACAGGTAAGATTGTATTTATTTTAACTAGGTAGAATAGTTATTAAATAGTTATTAACTATTTAATAACTACCTAGCTAAAATAAATACAAAAGTACCTGTAAAATAAAACCTAACCTAAGTTACAATAACACCTAACACTACACTATAATTAAATAAATTAACTAAACAACAATTAAATAAATTAAATTAAATTAGCTAAAGTACAAAAAAACCCCCACTAAATTACAGAAAATAAAAAACAAATTACAGATATTTAAACTAATTACACCTAATCTAATTGCCTATCAAAATATAAAAAGCCCCCAAAATAAAAAAACCCTAGCCTAAACTAAACTACCAATAGCCCTTAAAAGGGCCTTTTGTGGGGCATTGCCCCAAAGTAATGAGCTCTTTTACCTGTACAACCCCCCAACAGTAAAACCCACCACCCACACAACCAACCCCCCAAATAAATTACTAACTAAAAAAACCTAAGCTCCCCATTGCCCTGAAAAAGGACATTTGGATGGGCATTGCCCTTAAAAGGGCAGTTAGCTCTTTTGCAGGCCCAAAGCCCTAACCTAAAAAATAAACCCAACCAATACACCCTTAAAAAAATCCTAACACTAACCCCCGAAGATTCACTTACCGGGAGAAGTCTTCATCCAAGCGGCAAGATGTCCTCAACGAAGCCGGCAGAAGTGGTCCTCCAGGCGGACAGAAGTCTTCATCCAGACGGCATCTTCTATCTTCATCCTTCTGACGTGGAGCGGGTCCATCTTCAAGACATCCGGCGCGGAGCATCCTCTTCCAACGACGTCTTCTTGCTGAATGAATATCACTTTAAGTGACGTCATCCAAGATGGTGTCCCTTAGATTCCGATTGGCTGATAGAATTCTATCACCCAATCGGAATTAAGGTAGAAAAAAATCCTATTGGCTGATGTGGACATCTTGCCGCTTGGATGAAGACTTCTACCGGTAAGTGAATCTTCGGGGGTTAGTGTTAGGATTTTTTTAAGGGTGTATTGGGTGGGTTTATTTTTTAGGTTAGGGCTTTGGGCCTGCAAAAGAGCTAACTGCCCTTTTAAGGGCAATGCCCATTCAATGCCCTTTTTAGGGCAATGGAGAGCTTAGGTTTTTTTAGTTAGTAATTTATTTGGGGGGTTGGTAGTGTGGGTGGTGGGTTTTACTGTTGGGGGGTTGTTTGTATTTTTTTTTTTACAGGTAAAAGAGCTGATTACTTTGGGGCAATGCCCCGCAAAAGGCCCTTTTAAGGGCTATTGGTAGTTTAGTTTAGGCTAGGGTTTTTTTTTATTTTGGGGGGGCATTTTTTTTATTTTGATAGGGCTATTAGATTAGGTGTAATTAGTTTAAATATCTGTAATTTGTTTTTTATTTTCTGTAATTTATTGGGGGGGGGGGTTTGTACTTTAGCTAATTTAATTGATTTAATTGTTATGTTTAGTTAATTTATTTAATTATAGTGTAGTGTTAGGTGTTATTGTAACTTAGGTTAGGTTTTATTTTACAGGTACTTTTGTATTTATTTTAGCTAGGTAGTTATTAAATAGTTAATAACTATTTAGTAACTATTCTACCTAGTTAAAATAAATACAAACTTGCCTGTAAAATAAAAATAAACCCTAAGCTAGATACAATGTAACTATTAGTTATATTGTAGCTAGCTTAGGGTTTATTTTATAGGTAAGTGTTTAGTTTTAAATAGGAATTATTTATTTAATGATAGGAATATTTAGTTAGATTACTTTTAATTATATTTAAGTTAGGGGGTGTTAGGGTTAGACTTAGGTTTATTGGTTAATACATTAAGGGAAAAACAATTCCTTTTATTTCTTCCAATGATTTTATTTTTGAATTCCCTCTTCACCTGACCACTTCATTCATTGTTTTTTTTTCCTGAGGTGACATTTTCACCTCCCATACAATTGGCTCGCTAGCCACACGGCAGCTCTGCAACATCCCCTCCCCCCCATGCTATGTGGCTTGCAAGCTGATTGGATGGGAGGTGAGAACATCTCAGGGGGGAAAAAAAATAAAAAACATAAAATAATACACAGATTTGGAACTTTGATTAATGATTAGTTAAAGGGACACTGAACCCAAATTTTTTTTCTTTCGTGATTAAGATAGAGCATGAAATTTTAAGCAACTTTCTAATTTACTCCTATTATCAAACTTTCTTAATTCTCTTGGGCCTAGATTTGGAGTTTGGCGGTAGCCGTGAAAACCAGCGTTAGAGGCTCCTAACGCTGGTTTTAGGCTACCGCCGGTATTTGGAGTCATTCAAAAAAGGGTCTAACGCTCACTTTTCAGCCGCGACTTTTCCATACCGCAGATCCCCTTACGTCAATTGCGTATCCTATCTTTTCAATGGGATCTTTCTAACTCCGGTATTTAGAGTCGTGTCTGAAGTGAGCGTTAGAAATCTAACGACAAAACTCCAGCCGCACAAAAAAGTCAGTAGTTAAGAGCTTTCTGGGCTAACGCCGGTTTATAAAGCTCTTAACTACTGTGCTCTAAAGTACACTAACACCCATAAACTACCTATGTACCCCTAAACCGAGGCCCCCCCATATTGCCGACACTCGATTACATTTTTTTAACCCCTAATCTGCCGACCGCCACCTACGTTATACTTATGTACCCCTAATCTGCTGCCACTAACACCGCCAACCCCTATATTATATTTATTAACCCCTAATCTGCCCCCCCTCAACATCGCCTCCACCTGCCTACACTTATTAACCCCTAATCTGCCGAGCGGACCGCACCGCTACTATAATAAAGTTATTAACCCCTAATCCGCCTCACTAACCCTATAATAAATAGTATTAACCCCTAATCTGCCCTCCCTAACATCGCCGACACCTAACTTCAATTATTAACCCCTAATCTGCTGACTGGAGCTCACCGCTATTCTAATAAATGTATTAACCCCTAAAGCTAAGTCTAACCCTAACACTAACACCCCCCTAAGTTAAATATAATTTTAATCTAACGAAATGAATTAACTCTTCTTAAATAAATTATTCCTATTTAAAGCTAAATACTTACCTGTAAAATAAATCCTAATATAGCTACAATATAAATTATAATGATATTATAGCTATTTTAGGATTAATATTTATTTTACAGGTAACTTTGTATTTATTTTAACCAGGTACAATAGCTATTAAATAGTTAAGAACTATTTAATAGCTAAAATAGTTAAAATAATTACAAATTTACCTGTAAAATAAATGCTAACCTAAGTTACAATTAAACCTAACACTACACTATCAATAAATAAATTAAATACAATTCCTACAAATAAATACAATGAAATAAACTAACTAAAGTACAAAAAATAAAAAAGAACTAAGTTACAAAAAACAAAAAAATATTTACAAACAATAGAAATATATTACAACAATTTTAAACTAATTACACCTACTCTAAACCCCCTAATAAAATAACAAAGCCCCCCAAAATAAAAAAATGCCCTACCCTATTCTAAATTACTAAAGTTCAAAGCTCTTTTACCTTACCAGCCCTGAACAGGGCCCTTTGCGGGGCATGCCCCAAGAAGTTCAGCTCTTTTGCCTGTAAAAAAAAACATACAATACCCCCCCCAACATTACAACCCACCACCCACATACCCCTAATCTAACCCAAACCCCCCTTAAATAAACCTAACACTAAGCCCCTGAAGATCTCCCTACCTTGAGTCGTCTTCACCCAGCCGAGCCAAATTCTTCATCCAAGCGGAGCAAGAAGAGGTCCTCCATCTGGTAAAAGTCTTCATCCAAGCGGGGCAGAAGAGGTCTTCCATCCGATTGAAGTCTTCATCCAAGCGGAATCTTCTATCCTCATCCATCCGGAGCAGAGCGGCAGCATCCTGAAGACATCCGACGCGGAACATCCATCCTGGCCGACGACTGAACGACGAATGACGGTTCCTTTAAATGACGTAATCCAAGATGGCGTCCCTCGAATTCCGATTGGCTGATAGGATTCTATCAGCCAATCGGAATTAAGGTAGGAATATTCTGATTGGCTGATGGAATCAGCCAATCAGAATCAAGTTCAATCCGATTGGCTGATCCAATCAGCCAATCAGATTGAGCTCGCATTCTATTGGCTGTTCCGATCAGCCAATCGGGGTACATGTTAGAGTGTTAGGTGCAGACGTAGGAAGTGTTTCCCCATAGGAAACAATGGGGCTGCGTTAGGAGCTGAACGCGGCTTTTTTGCAGGTGTTAGGTTTTTTTTCAGCTCAAACAGCCCCATTGTTTCCTATGGGGGAATCGTGCACGAGCACGTTTTTGAGGCTGGCCGCATCCGTAAGCAACTCTGGTATCGAGAGTTGAAGTTGCGTTAAATATGCTCTACGCTCCTTTTTTGGAGCCTAACGCAGCCATTCTGTGGACTCTCAATACCAGAGTTATTTTAAAGGTGCGGCCAGAAAAAAGCCAGCGTTAGCTACGCGGGTCGTTACCGACAAAACTCTAAATCTAGCCGTTGGTATCTTTATTTGAAATGCAAGAATGTAAGTTTAGATGCCAGCCTATTTTTGGTGAACAACCTGGGTTGTTCTTGCTGATTTGGTGGATAAATTCATCCACCAATAAAAAAGTGCTGTCCATAGTACTGAATAAAAAAAAAAGCGTAGATGCCTTATTTTTCAAATAAAGATAGCCAGAGAACAAAGAAAAATTGATAACATGAGTAAATTAGAAAGTTGCTTAAAATTGCATGCTCTATCTGAATCACGAACGAAAAAATTTGGGTTCAGTGTCCCTTTAAATTTAACATCACTTTAAGAATTAAAGAGGAAAACTGATCACTTATCAACTATGTAAATGTGGCCTCAATCAATGCAGGTAATCTCCATCACTATTGATAATTCCACCAGCTTCCACATTTGGGCTTTATGCTCCCAATGGTTTTTACATGTCTGAATACTGCTTTCTAGAGAGAGGCAATAAAAAGCCCTTAACCCCTTAACGACCAAGGACGTACGCCACACGTCCTCTAAAAAAATACACTTAATGACCGAGGACGTGTGGCGTACGTCCTTGGTCTGGAAAGCAGCTGGAAGCGATCCTGCTCGCTTTCAGCTGCTTTCCGGTTATTGCAGTGATGCCTCGATATGGAGGCATCCTGCAATAACCCCCCTTGGCCATCCGATGCAGAGAGAGCCACTCTGTGGCCCTCTCTGCACCGGACATCGATGGCCGGTATCGTTGGTGGGTGGGAGCTTACGTGGGAGGCGGGTGGGCGGCCATCGATGTTGTGTATGGAGTGGAGGGGGGCGGGATCGGGGGCGGGACCCACGGGGGCGCGCACGGGAGCGCGCGCGTGCACGGGGGTTGGAGGGCGGGCGCGTGAACGGGGCGGGAGCGGGTGGGAACCGCTACACTACAGAAAAACTTAGTAAAAAGTATTAAAAAAAAAATGAAGTTTAAACTTTAAAAAATATAATCTCAGGGATCTGGAAGGGGTGGGGGGTTGGTCTTGGTGGGGGGGAAAGCTACACTACAGAAAATTGCTTTTTTTTTAATAAAATGGCACTTTTTTTGCAAAACTGGGTACTGGCAGACAGCTGCCAGTACCCAAGATGGCGCCCATTAAGGCAGAGGGGAAGGGTTAGAGAGCTGTTAGGTGGGGGATCAGTGAGGTTGGGGTCTAAGGGGGGATCATACACATCAGCATATGTAAATATGCTTTTTTTTTTAAAAAAAATGGCCAAATACCTTTTATTTTAGTACTGGCAGAGTTTCTGCCAGTACTTAAGATGGCGGGGACAATTGTGGGGTGGGGGAGGGAAGAGAGCTGTTTGGGAGGGATCAGGGGGTCTGATGTTTCAGGTGGGAGGCTGAGCTCTACACTAAAGATAAAATTAACCCTGCAAGCTCCCTACAAGCTACATAATTAACCCCTTCACTGCTAGCCATAATACACGTGTGATGCGCAGCGGCATTTAGAGGCCTTCTAATTACCAAAAAGCAATGCCAAAGCCATATATGTCTGCTATTTCTGAACAAAGGGGATCCCAGAGAAGCATTTACAACCATTTGTGCCATAATTGCACAAGCTGTTTGTAAATAATTTCAGTGAGAAACCTAAAATTGAGAAAAATTTAACTTTTTTTTTAATTTGATCGCATTTGGCGGTGAAATGGTGGCATAAAATATACCAAAATTGGCCTAGATCAATACTTGGGGTTGTCTACTACACTACACTAAAGCTAAAACTATCCCAAAAAGCTCCCTACATGCTCCCTAATTAACCCCTTCACTGCTGGGCATAATACACGTGTGGTGCGCAGTGGCATTTAGCGGCCTTCTAATTACCAAAAAGCAACGCCAAAGTCATATATGTCTGCTATTTCTGAACAAAGGGGATCCCAGATAAGAATTTACAACAATTTATGCCATAATTGCACAAGCTGTTTGTAAATAATTTAAGTTAGAAACCAAAAGTTTGTGAAAAAATTTGTGAAAAGTGAACGATTTTTTGTATTTGATTGCATTTGGCGGTGAAATGGTGGCATGAAATATACCAAAATGGGCCTAGATCAATACTTTGGGTTGTCTACTAAAAAAAAATATATACATGTCAATGGATATTCAGAGATTCCTGAAAGATATCAGTGTTCTAATGTAACTAGCGCTAATTTTGAAAAGAAATGGTTTGGAAATAGCAAAGTGCTACTTGTATTTATGGCCCTATAGTTTACAAAAAAAGCAAAGAACATGTTAACATTGGGTATTTCTAAATTCAGGACAAAATTTAGAAACTATTTAGCATGGGTGTTTTTTTGTGGTTGTAGATGTGTAACAGATTTTGGGGGTCAAAGTTAGAAAAAGTGTGTTTTTTTCCATTTTTTCCTCATATTTTATAAAAAATGTTTATAGTAAATTATAAGATATGATGAAAATAATGGTATCTTTAGAAAGTCCATTTAATGGCGAGAAAAACGGTATATAATATGTGTGGGTACAGTAAATCAGTAAGAGGAAAATTACAGCTAAACACAAACACCTCAAAAATGTAAAAATAGCCTTGGTCCCAAACGGACAGAAAATGGAAAAGTGCTGTGGTCATTAAGGGGTTAACTTAGCCTCATGCAAACTAGAGGGTCATAAGAACACTAATTTGGAAAGACAGATTGTGATGTGTTTTTTTTTTTATTATTATTATTTTTTTTTAAATTCTCTTTTTATTGAGGCAAAAGTTTCTCACAGGCACAAAATCATTATTAACATTTTACATGAACAAGGTGTGATCATCAATCATACATTTATTACGTACTCTCCATAGATACAAACAATTTTCTGTAGTTGTATTAAATTGTTACAAACGTCTTCCATTAGATGATACAGTAGGATTACAATGCCTCGTACATGCAAGAATCCCTCACATTTTTTTTAATAACATCAAACCTTAAACAAAACTACAAATAATATTAACTATAATAAACTAAACTAATCACTTGCGTCTCATAGCACCTTTCAGAGGGGAGAAGGGACCGTTAAAAGAGGGTCTCGATAAGTATCTCCTCTGTGCCAGACTGCGAGGTAGGGGTCGATGCACCTTCATACAGTGAAGTCCACTTCCCTCCGAGAGCCGCAGATAGCATCAATTCATGCTGTAAAAAGGGTCTAAGAATTTGCTTTTGTATATAAGGTGGAAGAGCTTCTATAAGAGTCCTCCATTTTTTTAGATAGGAGGGTAGCCTTCGATTAGAGTCTAGGATTGTATCATGTTGCTCAATAAAAAAAATGTCTATACAAGACCCTTTTGAATTGAGGCAGAGAAGGTGGGTTCTTTGAGCACCACAAGGTCAGGATACATTGGCTGGCGATAAGGGTGAAAAGGGTTAGTAAGGGGTACAGTTTACCATGGGTGCCCATCCAATTAAATAAAAGTATATTTGCTGCGAAAAAGTAAGTTCAATGGCCAACGTTATTTTGATACAGTATTGGAGACAATACCAGAAGCGTCTGATCTTTGGGCAATCATAAAAATAATGAGTTATAGAATGGTTGGGGTACTGACATTTAACACAACTATTTGGGTGCATGTGATTCCATTTAACCCATCTCCGTGGGGTAATATAGTCTCTATTAATGAGTCTAGTCTGCACCTCTCTTAGTGTCAAGGACAAAGTAGCCTTTCTAGTAAGTTCGAAACTGTTTTCCACATCTTGAATGGTGATGTCCGCATTCATATCTATTTGTAATCGTTCCACCATTTTAGTTGGTGTCTGTTTAGTGTGGTGTCTGAGGATATCTTGGTAAAAGCTGGTAATTGAGAAGTGACCAACCCCAAACACCATTCTGGAGGTAGCGAACGGTGCGGGGCTCCAAAAAGCTGGGTTTTTGGATATTAAGTAGTTAATATAGTGTCTGAGCTGCAAGTATGCATAAAAGTGTTTGTTTGAGATCTCAAACCTATCTTTTAGCTCTTGGAAGGACCTGACGGTGTAAAACAACGGGTCTAGTGCATCACCCACCACTCTGAATCCCCTCTCCTGCAATATTATAAAAGGGGCCGTATCATTCCCTGCAGGGAAATCCGTGTTCCCACACAAGGAGATGTATTTAGGGGTGGGATGTGAGTGTTTTAGCATTTTATGGGCAAGTGGCCAAGCTCTTAAAGGGTCTCTGTATAAAATGTTATGCTTGAGAGATATTGATAATGTACTAATTGTGCAATATGGTAGGAAGGATAGGGCATAGGGTGTGGTAACCGCGTTTTCCAAAAGAGGGTCACAAAAGTGGGCTGTGCCAAGCTGCCAGTCCGTCACCAGTCTTAGCAAAGTTGCCCAGTTATAATATTTAAAATTAGGTAAGCCCAGACCACCACCCGCATAGGGGATGTATAATTTAGAGACAGCTATTCTGTTTTTTTTCCCTCACCAGAGGAACCGAACAATCGCATATTCTAGGTTTTTAATATCTTTGTTGGTCATTAGGAGAGGCAGCATCAGTAATGGGTATAGAAGTTTTGGGAGTAGGGACATTTTAAGAAGGTTAACATGGCCTGAGAGGCTCAGAGGGAGATTACTCCAGTTAGCTAGTAAAGTGCAGAGCGAAGTGCACTGCTTTGTTATATTTAGGTAGTACAGCTTATTTGGATTTCTATGTAATTGAATACCCAAATAGGTGAGTGAATTCGGTACTTCAACAAAAAGGTATGTAATAGTTATCGCAGTTCGGTGTGTCAACCAGAGAATTTCTGATCTGGAATTATTAACTTTATAGCCGAAAAAGTTTACCAAAGGTCTCCAGAGTCTCCAAAATTATTGGTATATATGTCTCAGGGGAGTCCACAAACAGGAGCATGTCATCCGCATATAATGCCAGATTATGAATGCCACCCCCAATGGACACCCCCAGGAAGACCTGTCTCAGTTTAACAGCCAACGGTTTCAGGGCCAAGTAAAATATCAGGTGCAACAGGGGGCACCCCTGTCTTGTGACCCTCTCCAAAACAAAGTTGGGGGAAAAGAGTCCATATACCAATATCCTAGCCAAGGGGGCAGAGTAAATCCCATATAAAGCATTTAAGAAGGGGCCCTGAAAGTTATATCTGCCCAGTGTCCGTCCTGAAAAGATAATCCCATTCGACACGATCAAAGGCCTTCTCTGCATCCAGAGATAACAGGAAGGCCTCGGTCTTAGGGGTCTTCAGCTCTGATCCCTCTCTCTCCCAATAGTGACTGATAACGTGAATCACGCATCTCAAGAGCAACGAAGGATCGCAAGGATCTTTGTGTAGAGTTTATAATCGGTATTAAGGAGAGAGATGGGGCGGTACGACTCTGGCATAGAGGGGTCCTTACCGGGTTTGGGGATTAGTGTTATGTGGGCTGAAGAAAAAGCATCAGACAGTCTGTCCTCTTCATTCAGAAAACAATTATATATTCTGGTTAGTACTGGGGATATTCGGGGTTGTAACATTTTATAAAATTCAGCTGGAAGGCCATCAGGCCCCGCCGCCTTGCCCAGTACTAGGGATTTAATGGTGTTATGCAGTTCCTCTGCGGAAATGGGGGCATTTAAAACTCCCAACTGCTCCTCAGTCAATTGTGGAAGTGCAACAGAGTTCCAGAATTTCTAAAGAATATCAGAGGCTGCCACTGGCTGTTTAGTGTATAAGTTTTTAAAATATTGTGAAAATCTCTGAGCAATATCCAAGGGTCTCGTGTGTATGGTGCCATGCGCTCTTAAAGCTGCCACATCTCTACGTGCCGCACGTTTATTAACTATGGAGGCCAACAATTTTCCCGACCTGTCTCCAAATCTTTGGAACTTACTTGCTGATTTTATTAGTGCTGAAGCTGCTTTCTGTCTTAGGAACGTCTCCAGCTCCTTCTTAGCTATAAGGAAAGAGTCATATACCACTCTGGTTTTAGCACTATAGTATTCTCTGTATGTCTGTTCTACCTTTTTCTCTAAGTCGTTATATCTTTGGTATGTTCTGTGCCTAAGATTTGCTATATAAGAAATTATTTGGCCTGAGAGAACCGTTTTGGCAGTCTCAAAATAGTTGGGGGTTGTCAAGGTGCTGTCTATTGTCTGTATAGAAGTCATTTCAGCTGTGTGTTAAATAGTTCAGAAAGGCTACAGATTTATATAAGTATGTTGGAAATCTGAGAGCGTTCCTATTTGATACCAGTTTAAGATGTGAGAGAGTCAATTCTATAGGAGCATTGTCCGAAAGTACAACATTGTGTATTTTTTTAAATTTCACTTGTGGAATTAGTTTGTCTGAGATTAGAAACAACTTTATCCTCGACAGAGAACCAGCCATTTTCGAAAGGCATGTATAGTCCCTATCAGTTGGGTTGTCTCCTCCTCCAAATATCACACACCGACAGATCTGTCTGCAGTCTGGCAAACACTCGGTTTTCAAACCTCCCCTTGTATGATCTAACTCCAGCATTTATCTTTGTAGGGTGTAAACAGGCTCTATCTAATAGAGGGTTTGGAGCTAAATTAAAATTCCCACCTATAATTATAGGGAGATCCAGAAAAGGAGCCAGGGCTTGAACCAGTGTGTCCCAGAAGGGCATAGATTTGCAGTTAGGCGCATAAATGTTACACGTGATGTGTTTTTAATCTCAATTAAGATTATCTGAGGACCACATTGTTTTGCATCCCTTCTACACCAATAACACAGGTCCATATCCCGATGGAACTAGGTCAGTAAGCATCTGTGTGGACATCTAAGCTAACCAGGGATCTGTGTTACTTGAAAAACAGTTAGAAGGACATATACGTGCAAATATGTGATAAGTATTTCATTATTGCACTATTGCTTGTATATAATTGTGTCTAACCCCTACAAAGTAATTAAACACATAAGTCAGCTCAGGAGCTACAGTGCACTACTACTGGAACAAATCTGGTGAGACAATGACAAGAGGTATATGTACAGCCACCAATCATCAGCCAGCTCCCAGAAGTACATTGCTGTTTCTGAGCCTACATAGGTAGGCTTTTACATGAAGGATACCAAGAGAGCAAAGTCAATATTATAATAGAATTAAATAAAAATGTCACTTAAAACTGTATTCTCTAAGTGTAGAATTGGTTTAGACAATGCCCTGAAACCTCATGGCCAAAAATCCCCAAAACTGTTCAACAAAGACACTAGTTTGTTAAAATGAAGAACAGTTCTTAGCTTGAACATTCACTATAGATGTAGAAAATCTCTACACTGTGCAGATTTTAAAAAATAAAAATCCAATCTTTGAGAAAATGGACAGTAAGTGCCTGATGGTCTAAAGCTCTATGATCTGCTGAGATAATCTTGTCAGTATTGGGAGGTCCCTAAAAGAATTTCAGCTTGAGATCTGTTCATGTGAAGGACAGACACATAAATTTAATCAGGGCCTGACAAACCCAGGTGCCAGGGGGCCACTGGTGTCTTAATAATAGGACCTGGTCCCTGGTGTGTGTATGTATGTGGTGAAATGCGTTTGGGGCTTGAGCTTTTACAGCTACAACATATGCTGGTATATGGGGGGCATGTGTTGGGTTTGGAAAGTGTTTTGTAGCATTTAAAAAATTAAACAAATTCAACACATTCGTGCATTCATTTCAAATGTTTGTACAACATTCTAACATTCGATTAATATAATAGTATTTATAATGCTTACTTTACATGTAATATTCTATTTACATTTTTCTAATAATTCGATTCGAATTATGCAATATTAACATTTGAAAAAATCTTTTCTTTCATGATTCAGATAGAGCATGCAATTTTAAGTAACTTTCTAATTAACTCCTATTATCAAATTTTCTTCGTTCTCTGGGTATCTTTATTTGAAACAGGAATGTAAGATTTGGAGCCGGTCCATTTTGGTTCAGCACCTGGGTAGTGCTTGCTGATTGGTGGCTAAAAGTGGCCACCAATCAGCAAGTGCTATCTAGGGGGCTGATCCCAAAATGGGCCAGCCTCTAAGCTTACATTCTTGCCTTTCAAATAAAGATAGCAAGAGAACAATGAAAAATTGATAATAGGAATAAATAAGAAAGTTGCTTAAGATACTTCATGCAGAAAGCTCCTTTATTTGTTTCAATCAGTCGCCGTTCTTAGCTGCTACAGCTGCTGAGAGGTGACGTTTTCACCAATAGCTGTGCAGTAATTCTGGCTTGGTGCCCATGGTAGCCAGATTTACCACACGGCTATTGGCTAAGAGGTGAAAACTTCACCTCTTAGCAAAATATTCTTTAGCCGTGTGCTGCTGTAGCAGCTAAGAATGGCGACCGATTGAAACAAATAAAGGAGCTTTCTAAATGAAGTATCTTATACTTCATGAATGAAAGTGCCTTTTATTTGTTTCAATAGTAAATCCTAGCGTTTGTAAAACGCTAGGATTGACTTTCTTTTTAAGTATAATATTCTAATTATGCAATATACTAAATAGAAACATTTGATTTGATATATTTGTATCTATTATGTATCAATTTTCTAAATTCCCTACCACATGAACTATTGAACTTCTGAAGAGTATTGTTAAATCAAATGTTACATTCAAAATTTTGAATGTGGATATTCGATCTAATTATGAACATTCGAAAACGAAAATCGGAAATAAAATTAAATTACAGAATTCTAATGGATTTTCATTCTTATCAACATTCGATTGTCCAAAACAAATGTCCAAGCGAATTACACTTTCCGCACATTTGCCCACCCTCAGGCAGGTGATATGTATTTGGGGCTGGAGCATTTACAGATACAGCATGTGCTAGCATAATGGCAGCTGATATGTGTTTTGGGATTGAACACTTACAGCTACAACATGTGCTGGCATACAGAGGCAGGTGATAGGTGTTAGGGGGCTGGAGCATTTACAGCTAGAACATGGGCTGGGATAAAAGGAGGTGAGATGTGTTTGGACCTGGAGCATTTACAGTAACAACAAGTGCTGGCATACAGAGGCAGCTGATATGTGTTTGAGGCTGGAACACTTACAGTTACAGCACGTGCTGGCATACAGAGGCAGGTGAGATGTGTTTGGACCTGGAGCATTTACAGTAACAACAAGTGCTGGCATACAGAGGCAGCTGATATGTGTTTGAGGCTGGAACACTTACAGTTACAGCACGTGCTGGCATACAGAGGCAGGTGAGATGTGTTTGGGGCTGGAACACTTACAGTTACAGCACGTGCTGGCATACAGAGGCAGGTGAGATGTGTTTGGGGCTGGAACACTTACAGTTACAGCATGTGCTGGCATACAGAGGCAGGTGATATGTGTTTGAGGCTGGAACACTTACAGTTACAGCACGTGCTGGCATACAGAGGCAGGTGAGATGTGTTTGGGGCTGGAACACTTACAGTTACAGCATGTGCTGGCATACAGAGGCAGGTGAGATGTGTTTGAGGCTGGAACACTTACAGTTACAGCACGTGCTGGCATACAGAGGCAGGTGATATGTGTTTGAGGCTGGAACACTTACAGTTACAGCACATGCTGGCATACAGAGGCAGGTGAGATGTGTTTGGGGCTGGAACACTTACAGTTACAGCACGTGCTGGCATACAGAGGCAGGTGATATGTGTTTGAGGCTGGAACACTTACAGTTACAGCACGTGCTGGCATACAGAGGCAGGTGAGATGTGTTTGGGGCTGGAACACTTACAGTTACAGCACGTGCTGGCATACAGAGGCAGGTGAGATGTGTTTGGGGCTGGAACACTTACAGTTACAGCACGTGCTGGCATACAGAGGCAGGTGATATGTGTTTGGGGCTGGAACACTTACAGTTACAGCACGTGCTGGCATACAGAGGCAGGTGAGATGTGTTTGGGGCTGGAACACTTACAGTTACAGCACGTGCTGGCATACAGAGGCAGGTGAGATGTGTTTGGGGCTGGAACACTTACAGTTACAGCACGTGCTGGCATACAGAGGCAGGTGATATGTGTTTGGGGCTGGAACACTTACAGTTACAGCACGTGCTGGCATACAGAGGCAGGTGAGATGTGTTTGGGGCTGGAACACTTACAGTTACAGCACGTGCTGGCATACAGAGGCAGGTGAGATGTGTTTGGGGCTGGAACACTTACAGTTACAGCACGTGCTGGCATACAGAGGCAGGTGAGATGTGTTTGGGGCTGGAACACTTACAGTTACAGCACGTGCTGGCATACAGAGGCAGGTGATATGTGTTTGGGGCTGGAACACTTACAGTTACAGCACGTGCTGGCATACAGAGGCAGGTGAGATGTGTTTGGGGCTGGAACACTTACAGTTACAGCACGTGCTGGAATACAGAGGCAGGTGAGATGTGTTTGGGGCTGGAACACTTACAGTTACAGCACGTGCTGGCATACAGAGGCAGGTGATATGTGTTTGGGGCTGGAACACTTACAGTTACAGCACGTGCTGGCATACAGAGGCAGGTGATATGTGTTTGGGGCTGGAACACTTACAGTTACAGCACGTGCTGGCATACAGAGGCAGGTGATATGTGTTTGGGGCTGGAACACTTACAGTTACAGCACGTGCTGGCATACAGAGGCAGGTGAGATGTGTTTGGGGCTGGAACACTTACAGTTACAGCACGTGCTGGCATACAGAGGCAGGTGAGATGTGTTTGGGGCTGGAACACTTACAGTTACAGCATGTGTTGTATACAGTAACAGAGGCAGGTGATGAGGCCAATTTAACAAATGTCTGTCTGACCTGATCCGACAGTGTGGATCTGGTCCGACAGACATCGCTGAATGCGGAGAGCTATACGCTCTCTGTATTCAGCATTGCACCAGCAGCTCACAAGAGCTGCTGGTGCAACGCCGCCCCCTGCAGACTCGCGGCCAATGCGCCACCAAGGTGTCAATCAACCCGATCGTACTCGATCGGGTTGAATTTAGGCGATTCCTGTCCGCCTCATCAGAGCAGGTGGACAGGGTTATGGAGCAGTGGTCTTTAGACCGCTGCTTCATAACTGCTGTTTCTGGCGAGTCTGAAGACTCGCCAGAAACACGGGCCTTCAAGTTCCGTTCGGAGCTTGATAAATGGGCCCCAATATGTGTTTGGGGCTGGAGTATTTACAGTTACAGCATGTGTTGCATACAGAGGCAGGTGAAATGTGTTTGAGACTGGTTCATTTACAGCTACAGCAGGTGAAATGTGTTTGAGACTGGTTCATTTACAGCTACAGCAGGTGATATGTGTTTGAGACTGGTTCATTTACAGCTACAGCAGGTGATATGTGTTTGAGACTGGTTCATTTACAGCTACAGCAGGTGATATGTGTTTGAGACTGGTTCATTTACAGCTACAGCAGGTGATATGTGTTTGAGACTGGTTCATTTACAGCTACAGCAGGTGATATGTGTTTGAGACTGGTTCATTTACAGCTACAGCAGGTGATATGTGTTTGAGACTGGTTCATTTACAGCTACAGCAGGTGATATGTGTTTGAGACTGGTTCATTTACAGCTACAGCAGGTGATATGTGTTTGAGACTGGTTCATTTACAGCTACAGCAGGTGATATGTGTTTGAGACTGGTTCATTTACAGCTACAGCAGGTGATATGTGTTTGAGACTAGTTCATTTACAGCTACAGCAGGTGCTGGCATACAAAGGCAGGTGATATGTGTTTGAGACTGGTTCATTTACAGCTACAGCAGGTGAAATGTGTTTGAGACTGGTTCATTTACAGCTACAGCAGGTGAAATGTGTTTGAGACTGGTTCATTTACAGCTACAGCAGGTGAAATGTGTTTGAGACTGGTTCATTTACAGCTACAGCAGGTGATATGTGTTTGAGACTGGTTCATTTACAGCTACAGCAGGTGATATGTGTTTGAGACTGGTTCATTTACAGCTACAGCAGGTGATATGTGTTTGAGACTGGTTCATTTACAGCTACAGCAGGTGATATGTGTTTGAGACTGGTTCATTTACAGCTACAGCAGGTGATATGTGTTTGAGACTGGTTCATTTACAGCTACAGCAGGTGCTGGCATACAAAGGCAGGTGATATGTGTTTGGGGCTGGAGCACTGATGATAACTTGACCCAATACAGCCACTGAAAAAGTATTTTCTCTCATGAATAGACTATAAACCTGTAACAAAACTCAGCTTGGTGTGGACACACAACGAAGTGTTAGTGACTAAGGTAAACTTGTGTTGAATTTTTTTTAAGATGCTTCCTTAGGAATATTCACTGCTCTGAAATATACAGCAGCAATTCTTCTTTATTTTAAAGTAAGGATATCAGCAATTTTATCTTAGCCATAGTTTTACTATTGGCTTCCATTATAGGTAAGACACCTGTATACATTCGGTTGTGCCACCAAGGGGGGCCCCCTACTTAATGCCTGTCTCTCTCCCCTGTGTGCCAACTGTGATCCCTCTTACTCTATAATATATTGTGTCTGTCTGTCTCTATCTTTTATTTTGAAATAATTTTATTAGATTTTGTGATAATAACAATAACATACTCAAGCATGTACAATCAACAGTTCAGTGTAATCAATATATTTCCCTACTAATCCGAACTCTATAGACCTTAACTTTTCTGCAGTAAGACAAGAAAGAGAGAGGAAAAAACAAAAAAAAATTTAAAAAATAAATAAATATGCTGTGTACAGTATTAGGCGGTAGGTGGTAGGCCCCGGCTCCTCATTGTGTGCTCGGCTCCATATCGTAAGAACTCTTAGGGGTTGTCATTTCTCCCTACTCTAGCTTCGTGGTGCATGATGTATGGTTCCCATATTGCAACAAAATTTTCTTTAGTGTTTAATGTTTCTGCTGTCAAGCTTGCCATTTCATAATGGTGTGCTATCTTTTTTTCAATGAATCTAAAGCTAGGGGGTGTAGATTTCCAGAACTGCGCAATACTAATTCGTACCACTGTACATATTGTCATAACTAGTTTATGATGTCGTTTCGGTATTTGTGGTGATGGGAAGTGTAGTAACGCATGTTCAGGTTGTAACCTAATTTCTTTCTGGAATATGGTACTAAGAAGAGTTGATGTTCCCTCCCAAGTCTCTCTAATTTTCTCACAGTGCCACCACGAGTGTAGATATGTCCCTCTATCCTTGCATCCCCTAAAGCAAAGCCTCGGGGGAGAGTCTCCAGAGCTTCCAAACCTAGTCGGGTGCAGATACCATCTGAAAGCCACTTTGAGGAAATTTTCCTTAAGTAAAGCATTGGGTGAGAACGACAGTCCCCTGGTCAAGTTTGAGTTCCATGTCTTTAAGGGCCACGTTTTGTCAAGTTCCTGTTCCCATTTCATAATGGTCGGTGATTTTGCCTCTCTAAAATTATTATTAAACGTGGGGTATAACAAAGAGATTGTACCATGTGTGAGTTCTTTAGTTAAGCACAGGGATTCAAATATAGTGGGTGTCGGTGTCTTAAAAGTGCCCGTCGCCTCTTGGATTCTAGATTTTAATTGTAAGTAATGATACCATATGTTTCTATCATCAGGGTCTATAGCTTTGTACTGCTCATAGGAGATGAAGTTGTCGCCCACCATTACATCTGCTATTCTATAAAGCCCCTTATTAGCCCATTTCTGTTGTGTAAGTGAGTCTATTGAGGTTTGTGGTAGTATCAGAGGTGTCAATTTTGATTTCTCTTGCACCAATGGAAACTTGGTGGTCAGCTTATTCCAAATAAAGATAGTGTGAGAGATCGCTACATGTCTGTGCATCAAAGGCTGTTTGTGCTTTTTTGAGGCCCATAATAAATTGTAAATTTGTCCTGTATCAGCAACTGTCGATTCAATTTGTGTCCATAGAGGTTGGTTTGCCTCATTGAACCAATGCAGTGTTTGGGCCATACGCGCTGAATAATAATATGATGGTAGGTGTGGAAGACCCACCCCTCCATCTCTTCTGTGAGTGCTCATGATTGTTTTATTAATCCTAGCTCTTTTCCCTTGCCAGACAAAGCGCAGCAGGTCTTTTTGAAGAGCGTTAAGCTCAGCTATTGGAATAGAGATCGGTAGGGATCTAAATAAATATAGTACTTTTGGTAGGAGAGTCATTTTAACGGAGACAATCCTTCCATAGAAAGATATCTTCAGTTGTAACCATTTGTTAATTAAATTTCTAATCTGTTTGAACATTGGGAGATAATTTGCCTGGTATAAAGAGTATATGTTAGCAGGGAGGTATATTCCTAGGTACTTAAGTTTTTTATGTGCCCATTTGAAGGTGAAGTTGAGCTCTAGTAATTTTTTCGTGTGTTGGGGTAAATTGAGGCCGAGCGCCTCGCACTTGTCCTCGTTTATTTTATAGCCGGATAGCTGTCTCTATCTTTTAACTATCTATCTATCTATCCAGTGCCGGTGCTAGGAATTTTTATGGCTACACAGGCGAAGATACATTTTGCCGCCCCCTCATAGAAATAATATAACCTGCCATTACTGCTTCTTAACAAAATGTTCTAGTAATGTGTTAAGCAGCTATAGACAACTATTTTATCTATGATACCGATAATAGATTTCTGATATCACATCAAACTCTTGACTTTGATTTATGAAAACTATAATAGTTATTATGATTAATTTCTGCATGAGATAACATACAAAAGTAGTGGCTCTGCACAACTTAGCAAATTAGTGGTGTCTTTGCATAATGAATCAAAAAGCGATGACAATATATAAACACATGAACCTGGAAACAGGATGATCTCTGTTTTATTAACTATTACACCTAAACTGATACTCAAATGCCTAACATATAAATGTATCAAGCTGGAGGTGGACAAGTTCTCAAGAATAGAATCTGTCCACCTGCAATCGTCACTTGGCAAAATTTAGACTGCAGAAGAGCTCTGTTGTTCAGTCCTGCCCCTTGTTCTTGGACAATAAATTGCATTATAGCAGGGCCTGTCACCCAGAGCAAGCGAGTTTGAGGTGTTTTATCTCATCCAGGATAAGAAGCAGAGATTGTGTCCAGTGTTCCCTCTAAGGACAGTTTTGTGTGCAGCCCAGCAGTGAAACAGTTAACAAGAGAACCATACCTTGCCATCTGCATTGTACAGTGTTTGCTAATTGCAGGGTGTGGTTACTTAATTAACTGTTTCACTGCTGGGCTGCACACAAAACTGGCCTTAGAGGGAACACTGATTGTGTCTTACATTTTTGTTTGCAAACTGAGTCTAGCAAGTTCTCAAAATCTGCAAATGCATCATGATACATTTGCAGGGGAGAACTGGCAGGTTTTGTCAAGGAAACAGTTCCATTTATACCAGGAGTGGAACTACCATTGGTGCAGCAGGTGCTCAAGTACTGGATGGGGGGACATAGCAGCCAGTCTTTACATAGGGGTGTGCAGAATATGTATAATCCTTAATGCAACAGAGCCGTTTATTGGTGCAGGTTGCAAGTCCATCTTATCTATATTGTACATCTATACTCAAAATCATTAGACAGAGCAGGATGTATATTATTACTATTGCTTACTTTCACTTTAATGTATAGGTGTGCATGTAGAGTAGACAGATGATAGATATGTGGTAATGCACAATAACGACTTTAAATAAACAAATTTGATAGATAGAAAGTGCAGGGCAAATAGCCCGGAGCGTAGCTAAGGGTTAAGGCCTGTAGGAGTGAGTGCTGCTGTGTGTGTGTGTTTTAGTTACAATGTTGCACTATGTTGGGAGGGGTCTACTAACCTTATAAGAAGGATGTACAGGAATTCCACTTCCTCTTTGTTCCTGTGGACTCCCAGAAGAATTTTCAGCTTAGCAGTTTGCAGCATTTTCCAATGGAAGGCGAATCTGGAGAATGGGAAGAAATGGAGTTAGAGGACGTGGAGTGGGTCGCACCATCCCCATCCGGAACTGTCACGGTGGGTCTGGGCCATGGGTCTGGGCTGTGTCTGCCTGTTTCTCCCTCAGGGTGGGGGGGGGTAGCCCACTGTTGTTCTCTTCTCCTGCACGGGAGAATTTAGGGGGGGATGGTGGCCCCGGTATAGCCTATCCGTCGTGTGAGTCAGACTGTAGGCCCTCAGGGGAGATTGGGCCTGAGGGGAGAGTAGGAGCGCCCGGCGGGTCGGTTTTAGGGCCTAGGGGGTCCCAGGGGAGCTCCGGGTTTGGCTCCGGGGGTCCCGGCTTTGTAGCCGGGGGCTCCGGTGTCGGCCTTAGGCAGGGGCCTGTAGTGGCAGGGCCCAGCGAGGCCTTAGGAAGTGCGGGCACCTCGGGGGTGAGCGTCGTTGGCGCGGGTAGTGGGAGCAGTGCGGCCTCACCTGCGGCAGTGGTCCTCTCCGGGGAATCGTTGGCGGCGGCGGTGGCTCTCCTCCAGTCCTTGGCGTCGGTCCTCGCGGGTACGTCGTCGGGTCCGGCGGTACTTCAGGCCCCGGCTTTGGCCTACTGCGAGGTACAGGCCTCCGGTCCGTCGTCCCTCGTGGCTTCTAAAATGGCCGCCGCGTCGACTTCCGGCGGCGTTGCGCGCTCCCGCGTCACTTCCGGTGACGTCATTTCCGCTCGCGGCAGTCGCAATCTGGACAGCGAGCAGAGCGGATCGTTCCCCCCGGGCTCCGAAGGTAAGAAGGGAGCACCTCGGGGGGGGATACCCGCTCTTGGGGGCAAGAACGATGGGGCCCAGGAGGCCAGGGGGGCGCATGATAGGCCGGATAGAGGGGCAGAGGTGCTGAATCATGGGGCAACTGTGAGCGTGGCACCGGGGCAGCAGGGGCCTCCGGAGGGCGCTCCGGGGGCGTCACAACAGGGTGTGCGCACTAGAGCCGCAGTTGGACACAGTAATAAGGGGGGGATGCCGACAGGGCACCCGCCTCGCGCTCGCGGCCTACGTTAGGAGGGGGAAAAGCTAAGGCGGGCCCCGCACGCGCTGCGGCCCAAAGTAAAGGAAAGGCCCCCTCGGCTAAGACCGCGAATAAGGGGGCCATCCTGGCGTACAACGCAAGGGGCGAGGCCGCAATAGCGGAGCCCCAGGGGCAAGGCCTGCAGGGTATCATGACACCCAGCAGGACTTCACCGGCACGATCTGAGCAAATAGCCACAAGGGGGGCTGTCAAAAGGGGGCATGCTAGCATTAGCGTTGGCACTGGGGAAGGCTTAGAGAGCCCCGGGAGGGGACAGGCGAGACAGGCTAGGGGATTGAAGTCTCAGGGTCGAAGTAGGACCGTGAGATTTCAAGAGGATTCGACTAGCGGGTTGGCCACCAGTACGGATGATGATGTGAGTGTGGCATGCGGTGTGAGTGACAGTGACCGGGAGGGCTATTTAGAATTTGAGGAAAGGGGGGATAGGGAAGAGATGGCTGGTCCTTCCCGAGGTACTCCCCTCTTGGCTTCTATTTTGCAGGTACCCAGGACTTCCTCATCCAGCAGGGATATGGCGACTCAGAGTTCCGGAGCTCTCGTGCCTAGAGGAGTCAGCAGTGCTTCTGGACAAGGCCAAGCCGCATCGGGCGCTTCCTCTGGTGAGATGCAACTTGGTTTACCTAGGGGGCGGTGTAATTCTTCCAGCTCTAGTGGGTCAGGGTCAGGATCTGAGATTGATGGGTCCCTGGGTTTGCACGCGAAAGGGCATAGGAGGATGTATAGAATGTTGAGGAAGATGAGTAAGGGCAATCACAGGGATGACATTGCCAGTAGTGGGGCGCAGTCATCTCAACTCTTAGGGGTTGCTGGGGGGTCACCACAGGCGGTGAACAGAAAGGCAGCGGTACACGGGGATACTTATTCGTGCCAGGTACACATTTTGCATGCACACCTTAAAACTAAAACTGTGAAACGTATTCAGGACGGTAAGTATGTTAACATGTTTGAGCTGTCTGCAGAGGCCTTTAAGTTTAAGGAGATGGCGGAGGATGGTACGGGCCCTAAGAAATTTAGGCGGCCTGATACCCTTGAGGAGTGGCATCGGTGTTTCCGGGTATACGCCACTTGCTACTTAGAGAGGTTTCCCGATCAGGGGACTGCACTCTTTAAGTACGTTGACACCATCGATGCAATACACAGAAAGTTTGCCGATGGTGCTTGGAGGGAGTATGATATGTTATACCGGAAAAAGAAAGTGGGCAACCCACTGCTTGATTTTGGTACGATGGATTTGCACCTCTGGGCGCATCTTGATGCGGAAAGGAGGGCGCAAGGAGGCGCCATAGCGACATCGCCCGGGGCTAGGCAGACTTTGCGCTTTCGACGGCGACAAGGGGGTGTATGCTGGCGATACCAGGACAAGGCTTGTGATCGGGGCACTTCGTGCACGTTCAAGCACGTCTGCAAGTTTTGCAGCGGGCAGCACCCCGGGGCTGATTGCTCCAAAAAGCGAGACACCCAAACTGATTGGTTTGGGAGCAAAGGAGGCGCTAGCGCTAAGGGCGGATTCACCACTTAGAGTCCAGGTCATTTGTAAATGGCTGCGTAGGTACCCTGATAGGGCGGCTGCTCAGCTTCTGGATAGCGGGTTGCGTGAGGGCTTTGTGATCCCGGTAGTAGGCCGGGTGGGGGGAGCACGGGACAGGAAAAACCTGAAATCGGCTTCCCAATACCCTGAGGCAGTCAGGGAGAAACTGGGCAAAGAAGTGGCCTTGGGTAGGGTCGTAGGCCCCTTTAGGGACCGGCCGCTACCGGATTTAGTTGTCTCCCCACTAGGGGTGGTCCCCAAGAAGGAGACAGGTAAGTTCAGGCTTATACAACACCTCTCTTATCCGAAAGGGCGGTCGGTAAACGACGCTATACCGGAGGAATTGAGCTCGGTCCGTTACCAGTCGTTTGACGACGCGCTGGCTCTGGTTAAGGAACGGGGCCCGGGAGCATTAATGGCGAAACTAGACGTGGAATCCGCGTTTAGGCTACTCCCGATTCACCCATCATCCTTTGGGCTGATGGGGTGTTGGTTTGAAGGGGGTTACTATGTTGACCGTTGTCTGCCCATGGGCTGTTCGATATCCTGCGCGTACTTTGAGGCATTCATCACTTTCCTGCACTGGGCGGTGGTCTCGGTGGCGGGGAGTGATAGAGTGGCGCACTACTTGGATGACTTTCTCCTGGTAGGGGCGGCCAACTCGCAAGAATGTGCCTCCTTAATGAAAGTCATGAGGTTCATGATGGCCAGGTTTGGGGTTCCTTTGGCAGAGGATAAGACGGAGGGGCCGTGCACGTGCTTGACGTTCCTTGGTATCGAGATCGATTCAGTGGCAGGTGAATGCAGGCTGCCTAAGGAAAAGGTCGCCAAGATGTTGGCGGCGGTGCGGGCCATGGTTGCAACGCAGACGTGTTCGCTGCGGGAACTGCAATCGCTCCTTGGCCTCCTTAATTTTGCGGGGAGAGTGATCCCGTGGGGGAAGGTGTTTAGCAAGCGACTAGAGCGGTGTTTGGGCGGAGGTAGGGCTCCGGCATCGCGTATTCGCATCACGAGGGACCTCGTGGAGGATTTGCAGGTCTGGGAGAGGTTTCTCCAGGACTTTACCGGCGTCTGCATGTGGCGAAGGGAGCCGATATCTAACCAAGCGCTACATCTGTTCACGGATGCTGCAGGAGCATCCGGGTATGGGGCTTACTTTGAAGGCGCTTGGAGTGCGGAGCCCTGGCCGACCGAATGGGCGACCAGAGGGCTTACACGCAATCTTTGTCTTCTGGAATTGTTTCCTATCCTGGTTGCTGTGGAATTGTGGGGTCACCTGTTTAGTAACAGGGCTGTGATTTTCTGGACGGATAATCTCAGCGTGGTGTTTGCGGTTAACAGGCTTTCTGCTTCATCGCCTGTGGTCGTACATTATTTGCGACACCTGGTGTTGAGATGTTTGCAACTGAACATTGACTTTTGGGCACGGCATGTGCCAGGGGTGCAGAATATAGTTGCGGATGCACTGTCGCGCTTCCAGTGGGGGGCATTTAGGGCTGCCGCGGCTCCTAATGGTCTTTCTTGCCCTCTCTTTTTGTGGCAGATGGCGAAGGACTACAGCAACTGATCCCGGTGTTGCGGGCTTCGTTGGCGCCCAGCACATGGTCGGCATACGTGAGGTACTGGAGTGAATGGGTAGGTTTTTGCGACCTCCGTGAGTTCCCCTCTTGCGAGGGTGAACAAGCGTTTTTGTTGCGCTGGCTGGCGGAGCTGAGAGGTAAGCGAGCAACGAAGGGGGCGGTGGTAGCAAGACTATCGGCTGTGGTTTTTTTCTGCAGGCTATACGCCTTTAAAGACGAGTCGCGATCCTTTCTCGTTAAACAGCTGTTGAGGGGCTGGGGCCGTCTGGAAGTTCCACGACGAGACACAAGGGAGCCCATTACGGCAGAACGGCTAGTAAAATTATTGGACGTGTTGCCAGAGATATGTTCCTCACCTTTTGAGGCCCGCCTCTTTGGGGCGGCCTTTGGCTTAGCGTTTCACGGCGCATTAAGGGTGGGTGAGTTGGTACCGCGAGCCAGAACGGCGGCCACAGGGGGGGTCATGCACAGCCATGTTCGGCTGGTGGAGGACTCCGTGCTATTGTTCATTCCCAGGTCCAAAACGGACCAGGAGGGCCGGGGAGCCTGGCTTTCACTGCCGGGGCAGCAGGGTGTTGCCTGTTGCCCGGTGCGGCTAGTGTCATCTTACCTGTACGGCCAGGAGGCTCCTCCAGGTTTTTGATACATGCTAATGGAGACCCACTGACCAGATACCAGTTTGGCAAGGTATTGGAGAAGGCAGCGCAAAAGGCTGGCCTAGACGGGTCTCGAATCGCCCCACACTCCTTCAGGGTGGGGGCAGCGACGACAGCAGCAGAGCTGGGTTGGTCCTCGGATCGGATCCGCTCATTGGGGCGGTGGAGGTCGCAGCGGTATAAATCTTACGTTAGGCCGCTGTATGTTTGAGATCGGGGAGCAAGGGTCATGCATGCAAGAGTTGGGGGGCTTGCGGGGGTGATACCAGAAGGTTATGGGCCAAGGTTGTGGACCTGGTCTACTGCAAGCGGGCTAACTCTTGTTTCCTTTGTTTCAGAAATACGTCCAGGTCCTGTACGGGTGTGGATCGTCGGCCATTCATATGTGCACTGGGCCGCAATTAGAGCTGCAGCCATGCCAGGAGGACAGCAGCTAGGAATTGAATCGTCCAGGGCTGTGTTACGTTGGCTAGGGCGCAGAGGCTTGTCTTGGTCAGATCTGCCTGCATTGCTCCAGACCGCAGCGAAAAGGTGGGAGAAACCTCACATTTTGATAATTCATGCTGGCGGCAATGATGTGGGGGCCATTCCCACATTGGATCTGATCCGGGCAATGCAGTCAGACCTGAGGCAGTTCAAACTCTGGTTTCCAGGTGTGAGAATCGGGTGGTCGAATGTGATCCCTAGATTAAGATGGAGGCACATGGTGTGTCATAAGGCAGCTTTCCAGGTCAGGAAAAAGATCAATAGGGACCTGAGGAAGCAGGTAGTGGAACTCAAGGGTTTTGTGGTAGAGCACGGGAACATCTCGGCAGCCCATAAGGGTTTGTATAGGCAGGATGGGGTTCATTTAGAACCGGCAGGAGTAGATTTGTTCTTGCAGAACATCAGGCAGGAGTTACTCCTAAGAGTATAGGGTGGCGGCAAGAGTCAGGACCATTGTATATGCAGGTCAGTCTCTTGTGGCGGGTGGTCAGGATCACGGCTGCAGACTGGAAGGAGGTTTGGTAATGGCCATTGCGGTCAGGGTGACGTCACAGGCTTGGTATGCTTGGGCGTGCTCGGGCTGAGTATTGTTAGGCCGGAAAACCCCTAATTATGTAAGCTGCGTGAGTATCTCCGCCTTGTGGTCTGCAGCTGTGTCCCTTGGCCATTTTCTAGAAGGGGTTATTCATAGTTAGATGTAGGCCCCGATTGCCGCCACCCGTGGATAAGTTAACTGCCAGTTCCACGGCTGGTACCAATAAATGCGACCCACGGGTCTTTCACCCACAGAACTGTGTTGTGTTTTATTTATTAGTTGTTAAGTTATATTAAGTGTTAAGTTAAGTTAAGTTACAAGCAGACACTCAGGAGATGTAGGGCATTTAATCCCTTAAGAAAGTGCAGGGCAAATAGCCCGGAGCGTAGCTAAGGGTTAAGGCCTGTAGGAGTGAGTGCTGCTGTGTGTGTGTGTTTTAGTTACAATGTTGCACTATGTTGGGAGGGGTCTACTAACCTTATAAGAAGGATGTACAGGAATTCCACTTCCTCTTTGTTCCTGTGGACTCCCAGAAGAATTTTCCCCACCCTCCCAGCCCTGTTATGCACTGTTGTTGAATTTGTTATGCTCTGTTGTTTTGTCTTGTCATCCAACCGGATGGATTTGTTATGCATTACGGATTGGCACTTGTAATGCATTATGGATTTGATGATAGGCATTACTGATTGGCACTGGTAATGCTCTATTGATTCAGTCAAAGAAATAACAGGCGGCAATCGGTCTGTCATTAGGTCTCTATCGAGACTAGGTGTCTGAGGCAGGAAGAGGGTTACTCGAACTACTTCCCTAAGACCAAGGACGGTAATTTTGAACTCCCCAGTTATTGACATGCTGTTCGTCAAGTCAAGGCTGGACCTACAGCATTGGAGTTAATAATGCTTGCACCCTACTCTGGCGGGTGGTCAGGATCACGGCTGCAGACTGGAAGGAGGTTTGGTAATGGCCATTGCGGTCAGGGTGACGTCACAGGCTTGGTATGCTTGGGTGTGCTCGGGCTGAGTATTGTTAGGCCGGAAAACCCCTAATTATGTAAGCTGCGTGAGTATCTCCGCCTTGTGGTCTGCAGCTGTGTCCCTTGGCCATTTTCTAGAAGGGGTTATTCATAGTTAGATGTAGGCCCCGATTGCCGCCACCCGTAGATAAGTTAACTGCCAGTTCCACGGCTGGTACCAATAAATGCGACCCACGGGTCTTTCACCCACAGAACTGTGTTGTGTTTTATTTATTAGTTGTTAAGTTATATTAAGTGTTAAGTTAAGTTAAGTTACAAGCAGACACTCAGGAGATGTAGGGCATTTAATCCCTTAAGCTTTTAAAATAAAGATAGTTCTCTCTCTCTTTTTCTTTCTTTCACTCTCTCTTTTTCTTTCTCTCTCTTTCTCTCTTTTTCTTTCTTTCTCTCTTTTTCTTTCTTTATCTCTCTCTCTTTCTCTCTCATACAGGGTCATGTGTCTGATGGGTCATTATTAGCAAAAGAGGGGCAACAGAAGGAGCAAAAAAATAAAAATAAATAGATAATAGATTTGGAGCCTGAAATAAACTTTGAGAATGTAATTTTTGCTTTTTAACTCTGCAATGGTTAACAAGTCTCTTCTCATTATATTAGTGTCAGATAGTCTTACCTCCTTCTATCCCACTCCATCTATCATCTATCATCTATCTGTCATCTATCTATTTCTATGAAAAAGAGTCCATTGGTAAAGGAATCTGTGAGTCTATTTTATTAAACAAATAGATTATCACCTAGAAACACTGCTGTATTTACTTGAAAGAAGATGTGATTATGTTTGTACCCCTGATAATTTGCAGATGGTATGACCCAGCAGTTTGTGCAGCCAGGAAGCAGAAGATCTCAGTCTCCTCTGTGATTACTCACTTTGGAACCACAAGTCAATAAGTTATCATGAGGTATGATTTTGTTTATATGAGAAGTTTAATTTGTGATGTAAAGCCTATTGGCTGTTTCTGTATTTTTTTTGTATTTATGAGAAGGCAGGCTGTATTTGTAGCAGCCTGAGCACTGGATTTACTTTTTAAAGTAATTAGCAGTGCATTTTTAACCTCTTATATGCCAGTAAAACACACAGCAAATGTTCACAGCACTTGCTGCTAGTTACTTTGCAAACTAAACCTATTGTTTAGGCTGCTATAAAGCTCAGTGCTTCAAAGGTTTTTTTTAAAGTTGCCCATTGCATAAAACGGCTTCTGCTTGTGAAACTTTCAATAGTGTTTTAGCACAAGTAAAACATAACAAACACATCCTCAGTATAGCTACATATATTGTTTTCCATTCCAGCACCCCTAACACAGCAGTTAGCAGGTTAAATATGCTGTGGTAATATCCAGGGCCGCCACTAGAAATTTTAGGGCCCCTGACTTAACCAATGATCAGGCCCCCCCCCCTTTGACATGCAATTTTTGACCATGTGACTAAAACGTATATGCATTTTATTCTTAAGTGTAGTCAAACTTGCAAATGTTGTGAAGGTAGTAACTCACAAACACAGAACTCAATAGTAAGGTCAAAATGTTCTAAAAATGAACAGACAATGGACACACACAAACTCAAACACAAACTTGAACCCAAGGAAACACCCACAGAGACAGCCTCAGAAAACACACAAAGACATAGACACTCACAGACACCCACTAAAAACACACAAAGACACACACACACACAGATAGACATACATACACACACACACATACATACATACACACACACCCTCACACACACAGAGACACTCACAGAAAACACACAAAGACATACATACACACACACACCATCACTACGATATCCACAGAAAACACACAAAGACACACACACACAGAGAGACACTCACAGAAAACACACACATAGACGCACACACACATACATACACACACACACACATAGAGACAGTCACAGAAAACACACAAAGATATACATAAACACACACACCCTCACAGAGACATCCACAGAAAATGCACAAAGACAGACACATAAACCCTCACAGAGAGACCCACAGAAAAGAAATACATACACACTCATAGAGACACCAACAGATGCACAAAGACATAAACACAGACACCCACAGAAACACTCACATGAGGCACATTGCGATCCCCTAAATCAACAGTGTGTGACATGCATGATAACAAAAATAGCAGAAATTAAGAGATCACTTTTTAAAGAATCATATTTGTAAATGAGCAAGCAAAAATACTTGTGTGAATTCAAAATTGTACATTATTGATCTGTCAGAAGGGCTAGATGAAGAAAAGTTCTTTTGTAAGGTTGACATATGTTTGGTTTTATTTCCCCCATTTTCCCCAACCAAGAGCACCCCTTCAAATGTGTCAGCTGTACTTATGGATATTGAAAATGCTGTACCCTATATGGTCTTGGTGGAACATAAGCTGTGGTACTCATACCATTAGATCTGGTTAAATACAGGATTTAGGCGTGTTTGTATGTATTTCAAAATTAAGTCAGCTGTATTGTAAACTGAACAGTGTTAAGTTAACCTGTCTCATTTTAAACACTGAGCAATCTTAGCCTGAGAGTACAACATTTTATGCAGATGTAAAAATCTTAGATAAAATGCCTCCTGGCATCTGGAAAGTCCTAGCATAAAGGGTCAGTAAACTGGAATATAATTAAAATATATATATAAATTAAAAAAATCATATCTGCCAAAAGGGCACATTTGTGTATTGAGGAGCAAACATTTCTGTATGGTTTTAAATATAGAATTTCTACAGCATTGTCAAATAATCATAAATACTCTGCTGCATATTGCTAAAAAATGTGTTTTATGGACCCCTGGCCCCACCACACAACTACCACACTGAAGTTACAATCTGAAATTGCACAAATAAATAAAAAAACATTTACTAAGTAAGCCCTACTTTCTCTGCAAATGAAAGTGATCTGCCATCTGACTCAGGCACATACTGTACAAACTGAAGTGCCAAGTATGTCTCACACTGTGCATAGTGGTTTAGTGCACACTCAGAAATCCTCTCAAATGCTAATGCTTTACTCCTTGTAATATTTCACCACGCTTAATAGCGCTCTGTTGTAGAGCCCTCTGGTGGCTGCCAAAATGTAAAAAATTTCAGGCTGTGTAACATCTATATAAACGAGTGTGCTTTGTGATATCCGGCTTTACCACTTGTTTTCAAACCTGTCCTCAGGCCGCCCCAACAGGCCACATTTTGAGGATATCTGAACTGGAGCACAGGTGAAATAAGCAGTTGATTAGTAACCATGGTTATTTTACCTGCTCTGATCCAAGGTTATCCTGAAAATCTGGCCTGTTGGGGAGGCCTGAGGACAGGTTTGAAAACCAGTGAGATATACAGATGCTGAAGGCTTATTAATATAATCCTTGCTTGCTTGAGGCTCGTTTCCATTGAGCCGTATTTGAGTTTGTGAGAGGTCGCAAACCAATAAATATGTTATACCTCAATATCGGCAACAATAGAAAGTTTTAAAAGCTGTTAAGCGATAACTTATACAAGTTTATATAACACATAAACACATATGTACACATATAAAAACACACATATCTCTCTCTCTCTCTCTCTCTCTCTCTCTCTCTCTCTCTCTCTATATATATATATATATATATATATATATATATATATATATATATATATATATATATATATATATAATGCTCAAAAAACAAAGTATTGCAGTATGCAGTGATACCTTTTTTATTGGACTAACATAATATTTCAAATACAAGCTTTCAAGAGTTTTCCTTTCTTCATCAGGTCTAAAGCAATACTGATCAATCTGATATAGATACACATCACATACAACAAATGGAAGGGAGGGAGGGGGGAGGGGTGTCATAAAAATCAGAGAATGTGTCTGAAGGAGAAATTAGCTGAGAATAGCCAGAAAGAGTAAATAAACAGAGGAGAGTAAATGGCAAGATGAGAGGGAAAACAAAAGAAACCAATATAGGACAATAAGATGAGAGATTTTAGAAAGTTATGATAGTGTGTGAGAAAGCCAGAGTCTACATTAAGTCCTTCATTTCTGGTATTGAAATGTGTGATCATTTTCATCTCAAACGTCTTTCGTTCATGAGAGTCTTTGAAATTCCCTTTAAGAATTTTAATCCTGAGGTTAAGGATGGAGTGACCAGTCTGGGTGAAGTGATGACCAACAGGGGTACAATATTCATTTTCCTTGTGGTTTTTGATTGAGTGTCTGTGTAGATTCATTCTGAGATGCAGCTTTAGGCCAGTTTCTCCAATGTAGCAACCTCTGTCACATGCTGTACACTGTATCATGTACAGCACATTAGCAGATGAGCACGAATAGGATCCTTTAATATTATATGATGTGTTGTTGTGTCTGGCTGTGTTGTTGTCACATATATGTTGACACAGTTTGCAGAGTGATTTGTTGCATTGTGCAGTGCCATTCTGTGTAAGCTTCTGTTCTGTGGTTAATTTGCTGCGGACCAATCTCTGTCTCAGGTTAGGCGGTTGTTTGAATGCTAGTATGGGGGGTTCAGGAAATATTTTTTTGAGTGTGGGGTCCTCTGAAATTAGTGGTTGTAGCTCTTTAATAATTTTGCATACTCCTTCCAGAGTAGGGTTGTAAGTGACTACTAGAGGGGTTCTTGTTTTGTTTTCCTTTTCTTTGTATTGTAGGAGCCTTTCCCGTGGTGTTTTTAAGGCAAATTTGATTTTCTTAGATATTGTCCTTTCCTTGTAGCCCTTTTGCCTAAATGACTTTGACAGTGTACTCAGGTGCTGATCTCTGTCTTTTGTGTCAGAGCAAATGTGGTGATATCTGATAGCTTGGCTGTAGATGATACCTTGTTTGGTGTGATTGGGATGGAAGCCGGAATTGTGGAGGTAGCTGTACCTGTCTATGGGTTTTCTGTATATAGATGAATGAAGGATGCCATTGATGACAGTTATTGTGCAGTCCAAGAAGTTCACACTATGATTTGAAAAGTCCATTTTAAGGTTTATTGACGGGTGAAATGAATTAAATGATTTGTGGAAATCTAAAAGGCTTTCTTCTCCTTCTGTCCATATTATGAAAATATCGTCGATGTAACGATAATATGTATAAGGTTTGTGGGGCTGAGTACATAAGAATCTGTATTCTAGGAAAATGAATATTGTACCCCTGTTGGTCATCACTTCACCCAGACTGGTCACTCCATCCTTAACTTCAGGATTAAAATTCTTAAAGGGAATTTCAAAGACTCTCATGAACGAAAGACGTTTGAGATGAAAATGATCACACATTTCAATACCAGAAATGAAGGACTTAATGTAGACTCTGGCTTTCTCACACATTACCATAACTTTCTATAATATCTCATCTTATTGTCCTATATTGGTTTCTTTTTCCTTTTGTTTTTCCTCTCATCTTGCCTATTTACTCTCCTCTGTTTATTTACTCTTTCTGGCTATTCTCAGCTATTTTCTCCTTCAGACACATTCTCTGCTTTTTATGACACCCCTCTCACCCCCTCTTTCCCTCCCTTCTATTTGTTGTATGTGATGTGTATCTATATCAGATTGATCAGTATTGCTTTAGACCTGAGGAAGAGAGGAAAACTCTTGAAAGCTTGTCTTTGAAATATTATGTTAGCCAATAAAAAAGGTATCACTACATACTTTGTTTTTTGAGCATCTTATCTACTGGACTAACAGGGCTACTCCAATCTTCACTACTATATATATATATATATATATATATATATATATATATATATATATATATATGTGCATTGAAGCCCTTTGCAGTTAAAGGAATAGTCAAGTCAAAAATAATCTTTCATGATTCAGATAGATCATGTAATTTTAAGCAACTTTCTAATTTACTCCAATGATCAATTTTTCTTAATACTCTTTGAATCTTTATTTGAAAAAGCAGGAATGTAAGCATAGAAGCTGGCCCATTTTTGTTTCAGCACCTGGGTAGCGCTTTCTGATTGGTGTCTAAATGTAGCCATCAATCACTAAGCGCTTCCCAGGTGCTGAACCAAAAATGGGCTGGTGTTCTGTAATGTTTTCCGGCCGCGTTAAGTTTTCCTACCTACGTAATGCTTGTGGCCACGCCTATAATAAGCTTGAAAAGACAGTTGTACACGAATGCGCTCACTGTCGCAGTCGGGAAATATTACAGAACGCGCCTACAATAAACTTGCAAATTACACTAAAGAGTACGCATGCGCTCACTGCTGCAGTCGGCAAATATTACAGAACCGGTACGTCCACAATTTTAGCATTAGCTGGGGACATCAAAATACCAGTTGCAAAAAAAGGCTTCATAGTCAATATTATTGTATGGACTTCTTTGATTAAATTAGCGTTTTTCATTAAAACAAACATAATATAAATAGTTACAAACATTGCCTTTCATGATGAAACGATAATACATGCCTATTTTGACACCAGCTGGGGACAGCAGTGCCAAAAAATAATTTGGGTAGTTTCTGTTGTCATTATGATTTAAAAAGAGTAAACACAGTTGATTGATAATAAATGGCTTCAGCCAAACACTAACCATGAGTGAAAGAAAAGTTTTTGTGTTATCATTCATATTCTCTGAAAAATGGCCAAGAAATCATAAATATATATATATATACACACACACATACACAAACATACATACATACATACACACATACATACATACACACACACACACACATACACACATATATACACACACATACACACACATACATACACATCCATACACACATACACACACATACATACACACACACACAGACATACATTTAAAGGACACAACATTTAACTACACAGAGTATAGTAACAGAAATGTCATTAAATGTGCAAAGTTAAAAAAATCCAGCATTTACCTTGAAGGGACAAGACTACACCCAAGACATGCCAGATACCCCAGGATCCTGAGCGCCTCATCCTGCAGGGGGCAGTTGTGCCCAGGGTAGGGACTGATCCTCAACACAAAGCCAACTCCAAGCTCTCAAAACCAAGTCAGCAAAGAGCCAAAGCACATGAGCAGATTGTAGGCTTCCCTTAGACTGGGCAGAGTGGGTGAAAATTAAGGGTGGGGGCAACCACTGGATAGAGCAGGGTAGTTGCACCCCATAAGCTTAACACCGTTGGCCATGCAGGCCCCTTTAAGCCACAGACAAAGTTTGTATGTGGGTTAAAGGGGCCTGCATTCCCACTGGTGTTTAGTTTATGGGTGCAACTACCCTGCTCCAGTCAGTGGTTGTCCCCACCCTTGATTTTCACCCACTCTGCCCAGTCTAAGGGAAGCCTACAATCGGTTCATGTGCTTTGACTCTTTGTCAAACATCAGCTCACCTTTTACTGTAGTTTCTCGGCAAGTCACATGTCAACAACAGATTTTAGATGGGATCTCTGGTTGGACCATTTGCGACCCTTTGTCACCAACATCTTTAATATCATGCAACATCCACTCGGATCACACAATAGCAATGCAGTCGCTTAGTTTGCCACATACCTGCATCAAAGCAGGCTCTGGCCCTGCTGCAGCACTGTCATCCATATACTACTCATTTTAGACCAGACAGTACCTATAAGCTGTCACCATGATAACAACACACCACCCTCCTCCCGCTGCTCGGCATCTATCATAGTCAGTCAGGTGTCTCACGATAGCAGGCTGAGGATAAATTTGTTTTTAACTTCAGATCAGAAAAAGGCTGCGGTTGTTATGGGAGCGCTCGTAAAAATAAATGAAGGTGCTGAATTATTATCGGTGGCTATTTGAATCTTCATGCAAAGGCAATACATTCTCAGGTCTCTGTAACCTTATAGATAAGAGAAAAAGGTTAGATAACCTCAAAAGGGGCGGTTAACAAGCACTCATTCCTAGTATGTAAGTAAAATAAAGATTTTTATTCGTTATAATTAAAATACAAGCCTCCAAAGTAAACAGTACCTACAATTAAACTAAGTCACATCATCCCCCTGTTTCCTGGCTGATAACAGCTCCCTCGGCTTCAGGTGACAGGGACAACGGACTGCTAGTGTTTAAAACCAACAAGATGCACTTAGGTGCACAAAAACAAGCAAACTAGTTTTGGCTGTACTATCAGCCTTTCTCAATGCGGCAGACAAACCGAGGCCCGGGTGCCACCCCTTTAAATAGCACTCTGTGAGATCCATAGACCAATCGTAGGCTGCATAAGAAAAACTCCCACTTAAGAGCCAATCACTTTGTTGTAAGACGCTGTCTTTCATTATCGCATTTTGATTGGCTAGTATATTACAACCCATTCATGTAAACAAACATGTTTATTACGATCTCCTCTTTCGATTCATTACTAGTAAGTTCATATGGCTGAAGAGTGTATGTTGTCATTCATTTATTCATAGTATATGTGATGTATCTTTGATGAGTCATGTATTTGTTACCCTTTACATCAGAATGGTACATATTGTATCGTAAGTAAGTAAATAGAGAGGACCTATTTGTATAACACTTCCTTTGTGACTATTTAAGAATGATAATTAAAAATATTAGTGTTCCTTGTTCCACTTTCTCCGAAGTGGATAAATATGAATCTTAAACATCTGAGTATACAGTATATATATATATATATATATATATATATATATATATATATATACACAATAGTTTTTTATTTTATATTTTTTCTATAAAAAATAAGAAAACAAATACATTCATTCTTACCCACATTGTACCTAACCTAATCTGACTACTAACCCCCTGACAAGTAATATTTGGAAGTATCAACTCAAACTAATTTAAGTAATAGGGTACATAATATTTGGTATAATATTTGGGGTCTTTGAAAATATTTCTGTGTAGGTATAGGTTGTGGATAGCTCTTAACTACGAATGTAATTGTTGGGTGTTTTATTGCCGCCCATAGCACCATCCATATCCATATCCATATTTCACTATAACATTGTATATTTGTGTAATTGTTAATATTATGACTTATTTAAGTTAAACTTTAGATCACTTTAACCTTTGGCAATGTGTATATGTACACTAATACACCAGCATAGTGAATATTAACGCCATGCAACCTTTTAGTATGATATCGTTAATACAGTCTCAACCAAATGCTAAAAATACCGATATGTGTTTTCACACTAAGATAGTATATAATTTAGACAAATGGTTTAAGGACTACACATGATTTCTATATACATAAAGTGTAACTCTACATCTAATAATAGGTGTTAATATTAAGTTCACGATACACGTCTATTACATGGGTTTAAACATGATATTAACAAGTATTTTTTAAGTGAATAATATAAACCCAAATTCAGGACTGGTTATGCTGTATTATTTGTGCCGAGGTATTCCTGTGCATACATTCAGACAGTGGTATAAGAGCTGCTAATTGGAATGTGACATAGCGTATCACACTGAAAACAAAATAAGAATCGTATAACAGAGTGACAATTGACCTAACTCCCTTCGTTTTCTTTGCTGGTATACTGCTAAAAATGCACAGATAAGACTTCGTTATAACAGATATAATTAAATCCCATGGCATTAATACAGATAAAGTATCGGAACCAATGGGGACAAAAGCAGACATCAGCCAATCAGAATATCATTTCTGTACACACCCTCCCCACCCAAGGGGTTGGTGCTGTAAGTGGGAGTGTCTGTTATACAAATAGGTCCTCTCTATTTACTTACTTACGATACAATATGTACCCTTCTGATGTAAAGGGTAACAAATACATGACTGATCAAAGATACATCACATATAATGAATGAAGACATACACTTGTCAGCCATATGAACTTACTAGTAATGAATCGAAAGAGGAGATCATAATAAACATGTTTGTTTACATGAATGGGTTGTAATATACTAGCCACTCAAAATACGATAATGAAAGACAGCGTCTTACAACAAAGTGATTGGCTCTTAAGTGGGAGTTTTTCTTATGCAGCCTACGATTGGTCTATGGATCTCACAGAGTTCTATTTAAAGGGGTGGCACCCGGGCCTCGGTTTGTCTGCCGCATTGAGAAAGGCTGATAGTACAGCCGAAACTAGTTTGCTCATTTTTGTGCACCTAGGTGCATCTTGTTGGTTTTAAACACTAGTAAGAAGTTAGGATAGAAACAACCAGCGCCTCAAATTAGGCTTAAATCCCCAAAAAAAGGAGTTAGTGTAATTTCCTAAAATTTAGGTCTTGGAATAAAATGTAATATGTAGAAAAAACTTTCTCTTTAAAATGGTTTCTCTTTAAAATGCTTTATTTGCATATAATGATTATTATAGTAGAATCACAGGACAGATTAAAATAACAATTCATATATTTAATCAAAATGCCCAAATCAAATAAAATAATGGTTGGCCAACCAAGTGTAAAAATACAAACGGCATATGCAGCTTAAAAAATCTCCCTAATTCAAGTATTAGAGGTACAAACTAAAACTGTTTCCTTCTCTATATCGCAATCGCAAATATGGTTTGTAGCACTCCGTGAGTGTATGACCTAAATAATATTGTGCAGCAGTGCTGTGAGTCTTTGTAGTGGTGTTTTACCAACAGATATAAATAATGATAAATTTTTTTTCCTTGAGCGTATAAATGCTCTTGATGTCTGTGTTTATCGGAAGTCTTAAAGCAAATAATATTGCAATTTCCAAAGGTAGGTACCTGGGTTTGGTGTACAAGTGCACTTGTTCCTTAAATCCTTCGATAGGTAGAATCACCTGGTCCGTTGTTTAGTTGTAGTTCTCGCCGGTTATGGAGCCGTCAGTTCGGCGTTCTCCCGCTGTGTGAACAGAGTCCGCGCCTTCTCCAGAAGGGGCTCTGATTGGTTCACTTCTTGGGGGTGTTGTCTCTCTCTCTGAGTGGACGGCTCTGCGGCTTGTAATCCTGTGTCGGTCTGTGGGTCTCTGTATGGAGTAGTTTAGCAACGTGTTTCCGCTGAACTTAATCAGCCTTTCTCAAGCTATCACTCCATGTTCTTAATGTGATTTATATATCCGGTTCATTGCTTCCATTGGATAGTTCCTATCTAGATTAATTTGATTATAGAACTTATGTATGAACAGCATTAATAACGGTGAAAATAAGATTTAGTATCTAATTAGGCATTTTGATTAATGATATATTTAGAAAGGGATCATAATAATAGATATATTTTTAACTTGACTTAAAAAAAGGGGAATTTGATAAACTCGGGGTGAAAATGACTATGGACAAAATTACATCTTTTTTAGTTTATATATTACAGTATTTTCAAAACTTCGTTTCTTGCAGGGAATAAAAATTTGTAGATGCAACTAAATCAAGTCTCTCACTTTCTGTTTCTTTTGTTAGTGTAATTATCCATTCGTTATTACTATTCATAAAAAATAAATTTAAAATTTAAGATTTAAATTCTTGCATTTAGGCATCTCATGAATGTGTGGATTGTTTTATTTTATTTTATTTGTAACAAGGCTAAGAATTAAGAAAGCAGTTTAGACTGAAGTCTAAGTTTAGACCTTTTGGTTTTAACGTTTGGAGTTCGAAAATCCACTTCGCCTCTTTCTGTAGAAGTGTGTTTGATAAATTCCCACCTCTTTTTTTCTCATTTAGTTTGGTAATCACTGTAAAGCTAAAGAATTTCAAGTTATTATTACAACACGTTCTAAAGTGTTTGGCTACCGGTAGATCTTTATTCCTCTCTTTCTCTGAATTTTCTATTGAGTTTAAATGTTCTCTTATTCTCTCTCTGACTGATCTTTCTGTCTCTCCTGTGTATTGTTTTCCACATTTTTGACACGTTATTAGATAAATAGCATTAGTATCCACACATCTAATGGTTTCTTTAATTTTATATTCCTTATTCGTATTCGTAGATCTAAAAGTTTTTGTTTTATTCGCATATTTGCATGCCTTGCAGGTTATGCATGGGTAAAACCCATGTAGTTTTTCTCCTAAAACTCCTCTAGTTGTCTTACAGTTGTTTTGTTTAAAAGTAGGTGCTAATTTGCTTTTTAGATTATTTGTCTTTTTATATATAAACTTCGGGGCCTCTGGCAGTCTTTCCCCTAAATGGGGGTCAGATTTTAAGATCTTCCAATGTGACTTTATTATTTTTTCTAATATAACCCTGTCTTCACTATACTGTGTTATGAATGGCAGAAAAATTTCTCCATTCGGTGTATCAGTTGTTATTGTTTTTTTGGGTTTATATTGTAATATTTCTTTTCTATCTGTTTCTTTAACTTTCCTTCTTTCAATCTCTATTTTCTCTTCTGAGTAGCCTCTGTCTAGAAATTTATTCTTTAGGATCTCAGACTGGATATCAAAATCTTGTGTTTCTTTACAATTCCTTTTTAAACGTAAGAATTGGCCCCTCGGGATATTTCCTTTCCATTTCTGAAGATGGCAACTAGTTTCGTGGATAAAATTATTCGCATCTACTTCTTTAAAGAACGTTTTAGTTGTTAAAGCCTTATCTTTTATATTAATCTCCAAATCTAAATAATGTACTGTTGTTTTACTGGTTTCTGCTGTAAACTTTAGATTGAGGTTATTCACATTCATACTTTCAAGATAGTCTTGTAGGTCTTCTGTACTCCCCTTCCATATAAAAAACAGGTCATCTATGAATCTCTTATAGATGATTATATTGTTCCTGTATGGACTTTGGTTTATGAACTGTGTTTCCCAATTTCCCATGAACAGATTTGCGTAGCTAGGGGCAAACTTAGTGCCCATAGCGGTGCCGCAAATCTGTTCATAGAAATGGTCATCATACAAAAAGAAATTGTGCGTTAAAATAAATCTTATACTGTCAAGGAGGAACTCTCTTTGTTCTTTCTTAATTAGGGGTTCGTGTTTAAGAAACTGTTCAATTGCATTAATTCCATCCTCATGTCTTATTGATGTATAAAGAGATTGTACATCGCATGTCACTAAAGTAAATTCGTCTGACCATACAAAGTCTTCAAATAGTAATAGAAGACTTGTTGAGTCTCTAAGGTAGGATTCTAGCATTACAACATATTTTTGCAGATACTTGTCGATATATGCCGACAGGTTAGCTGTGAGTGAATCAATCCCTGCTATAATAGGTCGACCAGGTGGTTTAGTTATGGATTTATGGATTTTGGGTAGGGCGTAAAGTACTGGCATAATGGGGAATTGAGGGAGTAAAAAGTCGTATTCTTTATTATTTAAGATGCCTATTTCTTGGGCCTTGTCCAAATGGTGTTTAAGAAACATTTTATATATTCCTGTCGGGTTACACCTCAGTTTTTTATAGGTGTTCTCATCATTAATTAAATCATTAACCATATCTCTATACATCAAACGCGATTAAACAAAATACAGAGAAAGAAAGAACTAATAAACAAAGAGAATGGGGTTATGAGGAAAATAAAAGGGCTACAAATAATTATAGCTATATTAACCGGGACACTCGAGATACACAAGATTCTAATCTATCTCATAGGAGTGCACAAGATAAAATTAGAGAAAACAGATTTAACTTCCGTCCTGAATGGCAGAAGGTATCCTATAGAAGTAATAATTATTATAATAGAAGAAACCCGGATCACACAAGAAACTATACCCAGTTTAACTCCCCTAGAAATAGACATTACCAACAAAATTATTACAAGAACAAAAACGACTATCAAAAAACAGAAAATAACTACTATAAAACAGGGAACCAAACGGAAGATGCAAGGGAGAACAATGAGTGGAGAATACACACCTATAACAGGTTTAGACCCCTAGAGAATGAAACTGAAAAGGAAAAAACACACAATAGGGAACAAGGCCAAATAGAATATTCTGAACAACGTTTTTTAGGGGGGGGCCAGCAATACCACAGCAGTCGCAGAAAAAGAAACCTCTCAGAAGAAGAGGAAAACGAGGAAGAGGGACACAGGGAAAAATCAGAAGGAACAAACAGACATGTACAGAAAGTAAAAAGAATGAGATAACACAAAATGGCATATTTAATCTAAGCAAATTAAAACTAGAAACTAAACATGTAGAAATATTGAATAAAGGGTTATCTTTCGCACCAACGAAAAAACTAAATAAATTTGAATCATTCATAGACGCTAGCAAATTCATTCGTAATTTGACCCTAAAAAAACACTTCCTAAAAACCCCATATGAAAGGAACCCAACACCACCAGTTAATGATCCATGTACTGCTAATTCTAGTGAATATATTCACTCTGGATTTAAAAGAAAATCGAATTTCTACCCAAAACATGAAAAAGGTTCTTGTATAGAAGCTTTTGAGAAACTTGTATTAGACGATATAAGCAATATTAAACAAGACAAAAAAATCAAACACAACATGTCTTTGAAACAAAAAACACTAATTAAAGAATTAGAACTTAATAAAGAGGTGGTGATAAAGCCAGCGGATAAGGGCGGGGGCATCGTCATTCTAGATAGAGAGATGTATAGAGATATGGTTAATGATTTAATTAATGATGAGAACACCTATAAAAAACTGAGGTGTAACCCGACAGGAATATATAAAATGTTTCTTAAACACCATTTGGACAAGGCCCAAGAAATAGGCATCTTAAATAATAAAGAATACGACTTTTTAATCCCTCAATTCCCCATTATGCCAGTACTTTACGCCCTACCCAAAATCCATAAATCGATAACTAAACCACCTGGTCGACCTATTATAGCAGGGATTGATTCACTCACAGCTAACCTGTCGGCATATATCGACAAGTATCTGCAAAAATATGTTGTAATGCTAGAATCCTACCTTAGAGACTCAACAAGTCTTCTATTACTATTTGAAGACTTTGTATGGTCAGACGAATTTACTTTAGTGACATGCGATGTACAATCTCTTTATACATCAATAAGACATGAGGATGGAATTAATGCAATTGAACAGTTTCTTAAACACGACCCCCTAATTAAGAAAGAACAAAGAGAGTTCCTCCTTGACAGTATAAGATTTATTTTAACGCACAATTTCTTTTTGTATGATGACCATTTCTATGAACAGATTTGCGGCACCGCTATGGGCACTAAGTTTGCCCCTAGCTACGCAAATCTGTTCATGGGAAATTGGGAAACACAGTTCATAAACCAAAGTCCATACAGGAACAATATAATCATCTATAAGAGATTCATAGATGACCTGTTTTTTATATGGAAGGGGAGTACAGAAGACCTACAAGACTATCTTGAAAGTATGAATGTGAATAACCTCAATCTAAAGTTTACAGCAGAAACCAGTAAAACAACAGTACATTATTTAGATTTGGAGATTAATATAAAAGATAAGGCTTTAACAACTAAAACGTTCTTTAAAGAAGTAGATGCGAATAATTTTATCCACGAAACTAGTTGCCATCTTCAGAAATGGAAAGGAAATATCCCGAGGGGCCAATTCTTACGTTTAAAAAGGAATTGTAAAGAAACACAAGATTTTGATATCCAGTCTGAGATCCTAAAGAATAAATTTCTAGACAGAGGCTACTCAGAAGAGAAAATAGAGATTGAAAGAAGGAAAGTTAAAGAAACAGATAGAAAAGAAATATTACAATATAAACCCAAAAAAACAATAACAACTGATACACCGAATGGAGAAATTTTTCTGCCATTCATAACACAGTATAGTGAAGACAGGGTTATATTAGAAAAAATAATAAAGTCACATTGGAAGATCTTAAAATCTGACCCCCATTTAGGGGAAAGACTGCCAGAGGCCCCGAAGTTTATATATAAAAAGACAAATAATCTAAAAAGCAAATTAGCACCTACTTTTAAACAAAACAACTGTAAGACAACTAGAGGAGTTTTAGGAGAAAAACTACATGGGTTTTACCCATGCATAACCTGCAAGGCATGCAAATATGCAAATAAAACAAAAACTTTTAGATCTACGAATACGAATAAGGAATATAAAATTAAAGAAACCATTAGATGTGTGGATACTAATGCTATTTATCTAATAACGTGTCAAAAATGTGGAAAACAATACACAGGAGAGACAGAAAGATCAGTCAGAGAGAGAATAAGAGAACATTTAAACTCAATAGAAAATTCAGAGAAAGAGAGGAATAAAGATCTACCGGTAGCCAAACACTTTAGAACGTGTTGTAATAATAACTTGAAATTCTTTAGCTTTACAGTGATTACCAAACTAAATGAGAAAAAAAGAGGTGGGAATTTATCAAACACACTTCTACAGAAAGAGGCGAAGTGGATTTTCGAACTCCAAACGTTAAAACCAAAAGGTCTAAACTTAGACTTCAGTCTAAACTGTTTTCTAAATTCTTAGCCTTGTTACAAATAAAATAAAATAAAACAATCCACACATTCATGAGATGCCTAAATGCAAGAATTTAAATCTTAAATTTTAAATTTATTCTTTATGAATAGTAATAACGAATGGATAATTACACTAACAAAAGAAACAGAAAGTGAGAGACTTGATTTAGTTGCATCTACAAATTTTTATTCCCTGCAAGAAACGAAGTTTTGAAAATACTGTAATATATAAACTAAAAAAGATGTAATTTTGTCCATAGTTATTTTCACCCCGAGTTTATCAAATTCCCCTTTTTTTAAGTCAAGTTAAAAATATATCTATTATTATGATCCCTTTCTAAATATATCATTGATCAAAATGCCTAATTAGATACTAAATCTTATTTTCACCGTTATTAATGCTGTTCATACATAAGTTCTATAATCAAATTAATCTAGATAGGAACTATCCAATGGAAGCAATGAACCGGATATATAAATCACATTAAGAACATGGAGTGATAGCTTGAGAAAGGCTGATTAAGTTCAGCGGAAACGCGTTGCTAAACTACTCCATACAGAGACCCACAGACCGACACAGGATTACAAGCCGCAGAGCCGTCCACTCAGAGAGAGAGACAACACCCCCAAGAAGTGAACCAATAAGAGCCCCTTCTGGAGAAGGCGCGGACTCTGTTCACACAGCGGGAGAACGCCGAACTGACGGCTCCATAACCGGCGAGAACTACAACTAAACAACGGACCAGGTGATTCTACCTATTGAAGGATTTAAGGAACAAGTGCACTTGTACACCAAACCCAGGTACCTACCTTTGGAAATTGCAATATTATTTGCTTTAAGACTTCTGATAAACACAGACATCAAGAGCATTTATACGCTCAAGGAAAAAAATTTATCATTATTTATATCTGTTGGTAAAACACCACTACAAAGACTCACAGCACTGCTGCACAATATTATTTAGGTCATACACTCACGGAGTGCTACAAACCATATTTGCGATTGCGATATAGAGAAGGAAACAGTTTTAGTTTGTACCTCTAATACTTGAATTAGGGAGATTTTTTAAGCTGCATATGCCGTTTGTATTTTTACACTTGGTTGGCCAACCATTATTTTATTTGATTTGGGCATTTTGATTAAATATATGAATTGTTATTTTAATCTGTCCTGTGATTCTACTATAATAATCATTATATGCAAATAAAGCATTTTAAAGAGAAACCATTTTAAAGAGAAAGTTTTTTCTACATATTACATTTTATTCCAAGACCTAAATTTTAGGAAATTACACTAACTCCTTTTTTTGGGGATTTAAGCCTAATTTGAGGCGCTGGTTGTTTCTATCCTAACTTCTTACTATTGATCTCTGCTAGGGGGATTGAGGAAAACCCCTCTGAAACCTACCAGTTTATACCCTTCCTTTGCGCCAACTATAAAAATCTTTCTACCCACTTGGTTTTAAACACTAGCAGTCCGTTGTCCCTGTCACCTGAAGCCGAGGGAGCTGTTATCGGCCAGGAAACAGAGGGATGATGTGACTTAGTTTAATTGTAGGTACTGTTTACTTTGGAGGCTTGTATTTTAATTATAACGAATAAAAATCTTTATTTTACTTACATACTAGGAATGAGTGCTTGTTAACCGCCCCTTTTGAGGTTATCTAACCTTTTTCTCTTATCTGTATTATTATTGGTGGGTTAGCACCGGAAATTGTTATTTCTATTAATTCCAGTTTACATGTAACTAGTGCCAGTGCTCTCATTTTTTCTAATTTACTCTGTAACCTTATGTCAGTCAATGGCTCCTTCTGAAGGCACCGCACAGAGACACTCTGCCCGCATTAAATGAAAGCCTGTGCAGTCATTTAATGCGGGCAGAGGGTCTTGGTGTGGTGCCTGCAGGAAAAGCCATTGACAGACACAAGGTTACAGAGACCTGAGAATGTATTGCATGGGTAGCCGTGTGCTGTGGTAGGGGGGGAAGGCTGCATTCCTATGCAATGTTCGCCACAATGATGTGATCATCTCATTTAAAATAAAAAAACGTCCCTGAGTAAAAAACAAAAACAAGCAACAATTTAAAAAAATATGTCACACTGTTGTCAGTCTGCCACGGCACACCTGAGGATCTCTCTGGTTGAAAATCGCTGACCTAAGCAATGAGATCCTTAAAAGTCTGAGAAAACATTGGCACATTTTAAGAACATGTAACCCCCTAGTTATAGAATTTGAAACTGCATTCATGCCAGCCCTTAAACAGAGTTGTAATTTACGTGACAAATTGGTTAAAGCTATTATTGGTACTTTGAAGGGTAACACACAGACCGATTTAAGTGAAAAAAACTTTGGTTGTTATCCTTGTTTAGGATGTTCAAGCTGTAATAGCATGATTAAAGGTAAAAAAAAATTTCACTCAAGTACGGGAAAGAAATTTAAAATCAGAGTTGTTTTACCTGTACCACTAATTATGCAATTTACATGATCAAATGCCCATGTGGGCAGAGCTATATTGGAGAGACCACTAGGATGGTTCATGATAAGATCACTGAGCATAGATCTGACATCCGTACAAAGAAAATTAAAAACCCGGTAGCCGAACATTTTGTCACTGTTGATCATAATATCTGTCAACTCAGGTTTCAGATTATCGTCGACCACATTGGCACACCTAGAAGGGGTGGAGACAGGGAGTTATATACAAAACAAAAAGAAATGTTTTAGATAGATAAATTAGATACCCTTACCCCTACAGGATTAAATAGGGATTTTGACTTATCAATTTTCTATGAAGTTAGAATATTAAACACATAGATAAATTCTAATCTTTGGATATTATAATATTATTTTTTTCTTTGATCTGTATTTGTGATAGAACATATGTGATATTAGGAACTGCATTTCACATTGTGTATATACTAAGCAAGAATATTTGTATTTGTGTAATGACCTCATTATATTATTGCACAGGTGTGTTGTAAAGGGGCGTGGTTATTTGCACCTGTCCCTATTTAAGAGTTATGTATTCTCAGTATGTGTACTGACATGACTAAGGACTAAGGTCAGAAACTTCGTCTCTCTTTTGTGCACCTTGGTGTCTAATAAATTTCTGAATTATCCATGAAGTTTTTGAAGTGTTAAGTGCTGCTGTCTCCTTGGACTGTGTATCTTATCTATGGGACTAAGTGTGGAGCCTCCCTAACAGTAAGTGCACTCGCTCTAAGTAATAAGCATATTATAATTATTATTTTTCATGGAGGTGGCGTAGGCCGCGCAAAATTAGGTTGAGGGCCGCATAAGGCCCACAGGCTGCCAGTTTGACACCCCTGATTTAGGGGCTCGTTTCTCAAAAACTTGCCACCATGAAGAGAAATCATTATCTTATTTTACTGAGTGCTATATTATAAGGTAAGTGTCTCTCCTTAAAGGGACATTAAACACTTTGAGTTGGTAATATAAATTGATCAACTGTGTATGTATAAAAAAAACTCTATATATAGAGTTTCATTATATATATTTTTCTCCTTTTCCTATAATTCCATTCTGAAATGATGAGCATTTTAGTTCCTGTTAGAAACGGAAATGCAGAACACTGTTATATTCCACAGAGCCATTGGCTGCACACTCTAGTGGCCTATTTGTAACTGTCCCTAATTGGTCACAGCAGAGAAGGTAACCTAAGTTACAACATGGCAGCTCCCATTGTTTTATAGACACTAAAAGTTTACACTTATTTTGTCAATATTTAAACTGCTAATCAAACTTTAAAAAATACATCTACATGTTATTCTCAGACATATCTTTTCTTTGAATGCATCATTCTGTCTAGCATTTATTTAGTGTTTAATGTCCCTTTTACTTAAAGCACATAAGTAAACTTTTCTTAATGGGGCATAATACCTATATGCTAAATCACTTAAATCACTTGAACGTGATGCAGCATAACTGTAAAAAGCTGACAAGAAAAGATCACCTTAACCCCTTAACGACCGAGGACGTGCAGGGTACGTCCTCAAAAAAAAGGCAGTTAATGCCTGAGGACGTACCCTGCACGTCCTCGGTGTGGAAAGCAGCTGGAAGCGATCCTGCTCGCTTCCAGCTGCTTTCCGGTTATTGCAGTGATGCCTCGATATGGAGGCATCCTGCAATAACCTTTGGTAGCCATCCGATGCAGAGAGAGACACTCTGTGGCCCTCTGTGCACCGTAGATCGGTGGCTTTCCTCGTTGGTGGGTGGGAGCAAACTTGGGAGGTGGGTGGCGGCCATCGATGGCCCTGGTCATGTGGAGCGGGGCAGGATCGTGGGCGGGGAAGGCCGGGGGCACGCACGGGAAGGGAGCGGGTGGGAACCGCTACACTACAGAAAAAGTTATAATAAAAAATGTTGAAAAAGGGATTAAAAGTAAAAATAAAAACGATCAGTGAGGTGGTGGGGGTTTGTCTGTGTGTGTGTGGGGGGGGGGAAGCTACACTACAGGAAAAAAAAAAGCCCTTTTTTTGCAAACTGGGTACTGGCATACCCAAGATGGCCCCCAATAAGGCAGATGGGGAGGGTTAGAGAGCTGTTTTGGGGGGATCAGGGAGGTTGGGGGCTAAGGGGGGATGCTACACCGCAGCATATGTAAATATGCTAAAAAAAAAAAAAAAAAAAACCTTTTATTTTAGTACTGGCAGACTTTCTGCCAGTACTTAAGATGGCGGGACAATTGTGGGGTGGGGGAGGGAAGGGAGCTGTTTGGGAGGGATCAGGGGGTCTGATGTGTCAGGTGGGAGGCTGATCTCTATACTAAAGTTAAAATTAACCTTGCAAGCTCCCTACAAACTACCTAATTAACCCCTTCACTGCTAGCCATACTGCACGTGTGATGCGCAGCAGCATTTAGCGGCCTTCTAATTACCAGAAAGCAACGCCAAGAGAAGCATTCACAACCATTTGTGCCATAATTGCACAAGCTGTTTGTAAATAATTTCAGTGAGAAACCTAAAATTGTGAAAAAATGTACGTTTTTTTTTTTAATTTGATCGCATTTGGCGGTGAAATGGTGGCATGAAATATACCAAAATGGGCCTAGATCAATACTTTGGGTTGTCTACTACACTACACTAAAGCTAAAATTAACCATACAAGCTCCCTAATTAAACCCTGCACTGCTGGGCATAATACACGTGTGGTGCGCAGCGGCATTTAGCGGCCTTCTAATTACCAAAAAGCCAAAGCCATATATGTCTGCTATTTCTGAACAAAGGGGATCCCAGAGAAGCATTTACAACCATTTACAACCATTTATGCCATAATTGCACAAGTTGTTTGTAAATGATTTCAGTGAGAAACCTAAAATTTGGAAAAATGTAACGTTTTTTTTTTATTTGATCGCATTTGGCGGTGAAATGGTGGCATGAAATATATCAAGATGGGCCTAGATCAATACTTGAGGTTGTCTACTAACCTACACTAAAACTAAAATGACCCCAAAAAGCTCCCTACATGCTCCCTAATTAACCCCTTCACTGCTGGGCATAATACACGTGTGGTGCACAGTGGCATTTAGCGGCCTTCTAATTACCAAAAAGCAACGCCAAAGCCATATATGTCTGCTACTTCTGAACAAAGGGGATCCCAGAGAAGAATTTGCAACCATTTGTGCCATAATTGCACAAGCTGTTTGTAAATAATTTCAGTGAGAAACCGAAAGTTTGTGAAAAAATTTGTGAAAAAGTGAACGATTTTTTGTATTTGATTGCATTTGGCGGTGAAATGGTGGCATGAAATATACCAAAATTGGCCTAGATCAATACTTTGGGATGTCTTCTAAAAAAAATATATACATGTCAATGGATATTCAGGGATTCCTGAAAGATATCAGTGTCCCAATGTAACTAGCGCTAATTTTGAAAAATGTAGTTTGGAAATAGCAAAGTGCTACTTGTATTTAGTGCCCTATAACTTGCAAAAAAAGTAAAGCACATGTAAACATTGGGTATTTCTAAACTCAGGACAAAATTTAGAAACTATTTAGCATGGGTGTTTTTTGGTGGTTGTAGATGTGTAACAGATTTTGGGGGTCAAAGTTAAAAAAGTGTGTTTTTTTCCATTTTTTCCTCATATTTTATAAAAATTTTTTATAGTAAATTATAAGATATGATGAAAATAATGGTATCTTTAGAAAGTCCATTTAATGGTGAGAAAAACGGTATATAATATGTGTGGGTACAGTAAATAAGTAAGAAGAAAATTACAGCTAAACACAAACACCGCAAAAATGTAAAAATAGCCTTGGTCCCAAACGGACAGAAAATGGAAACTTGCTGTGGTCATTAAGGGGTTAAAAGGACAGTAAACCCAAAAATTGTCTTTCGTTATTTAGATAGAGAATACAATTTTTAAAAAGTTTCCAATTTACTTCTATTATCACATTTGTTTAGTTCTCATGTTATTCTTTGTTGAAGGGATACCTAGGTAGGTAGCGTGCACATGCCTGAAGCACTACATGACAGGAAATAGTGCTGCCATCTAGTGCTCCTGCTAATGTATAGCATTGTTGCAAAACTGCTACCATATAGTTTTGTGGACACGTGCACACTCATGAGCTTACATCCCAGCTTTTCAACAAAGGATAACAAGAAAACGAAGAAAATTTGATAACAGAAGGAAATTGGAAAGTTGTTTAAAATCGGATGCTCTATCTGAATCATGAAAGAAAAAAATTGGGTTTTATGTCCTTTTAACATCTCTATGTTAAAAAAGGTGGATTGTTTTAACTCAAAAAAAAATTCAGGTCACTATAGTAATTTCTCTGTGAATATTTATCCTTCAGCTACTGTCAGCTTCATGTTTGACCAAAAAAACAGCCAGCTTCATCAGTGCTGATGTTACACTTTGGTTTACTGTAAAAGCATGAGCTTTCACTTAAATCTCATGAGATTTCATAGTAAACTTCCTTAAAATGAAGAGGGAAATAACATGACTGTGCCTGCACATGCCAGATGCACGCTCCCTTGCACGTCCTAGGACAACCATCGTTATTGGCTGGTTAAAGTCCCTTTACAATAGGATTTGACTACTGCGGAAATATTGAGGTCAAATATTTAACTTTTTTATATAGAGATGTTCAGGTGATATTTTCAAGTCAGCTTTTAAAGCTATGCTGCATCACTTTCAAGAGCTTCACCATTTGGGTATTACTTCTTTTTTATGAGATACAAAGTTCCCAAGGTAAAATTGTTTTTAAAACAATCCCTGAGGGGCCTCCTAATACTAATGAGGCATATTCTAGAATCTTGCCAGACCACGGAGCTTTAGAGAATCGTGCCCTTAAATCCTTTAAACGTTATAGCATTTTTTTTTATGAAGAATTGCTTTGCTAGCACCAAACCTTGACACCATTTTATAACATTGCACTCAAGCACTAAAATAATTCTCGTGCATCAATAACTGACTCTGAACCAAATTAAGGAAAATTGTGTAAAAAGCTGAGCTGGAGAAAAAAAAATAGTTATTCAGTAAATCCAATTTGCTTGTAAAGTTATCCTTTACAGCTTATGCATATGCAAGGTCCATTAAAGTTATTTAAAAATAAATAAAAAAAATAGACGACTTGTTATTAGGATTATATCAAGTAAGCTATACACTTAATAACGGTTTAACAACAAACTTTAAATAGACTTGTCAATTCAGCGGGCTTAAAGTCAATCATTTCGAGTCACATACTCTACACCTGCCAACTTGCTATGGTTAGGACCTCAACTTAAAGGTACAGTAAAAACTTTGAGTATTTGATATAGAATGTATAAATATGTGTGCTACCTTACGCAAGTTTAAAAATTACGTTTTCTACGTTTGACAACTGTTAGAGCACATAGCAGACTTCACAAACGTAAAGGAACAGGAAATGTAAAAAAATGTTTCACAATTCTGCATATTGCTCATAACGCATGCCTGTGACAAGCCTCAAAGATTTTGTGGGTCACACTCATTTTTGGTTTTCCAGTGCATATTTAAGTTATGTTTACACTATACTGTACTCTATTAAGAGATAGATTACGAGTGGTGCACTAACTGTTGCGTGCAAGTGATATCAGGTTTATCGTGGATGTTTGCGTGCATATTACAGGTTGAAAGTATATGCGATCACTTGAGCGCAATTGAATTTAAAGTGCGTTAGGATAGCGCAATTTCAGAGCTCTGGTTAACTGTTACGCTCAAATTAAAAGTGTCACAAAACACATCAAAAATACATTTAAAAGTACGGTTACACTCATAGGGGCTGATGTATTAAGGGCCGAATGACCCTGAATGCCCCTGTTTCTGCACGAGCCTTCAGGCTCGCCGTAAACAGGAGTTAAAGGGACAGTCTACACCAGAATATTTATTGTTTTAAAAGATAGATAATCCCTTTATTACCCATTCCCTAGTTTTGCATAACCAACACAGTTATATTAATATACTTTTTACCTCTGTAATTATCTTGCACCTAAGCCTCTGCAAACTGCCCCCTTATTTCAGTTATTTTGACAGACTTGCATTGTAGCCAATCAGTGCTGGCTCATAGGAACTCTATGTGCATGAGCACAGTGTTATCTATATGAAACATCTGAACTAACACCCTCTAGTGTCAAAATGCCCTGATCTAAGAGACGGCCTTCAAGGGCTTAGAAATAAGCACATGAACCTCCTAGATTTAGCTTTCAACTGAGAATACCAAAAGAACAAAGCAAAATTGGTGATAGAAGTAAATTGGAAAATTGTTTAAAATGACATGCACTATCTGAATAATGAAAGTTTGTTTTGGACTAGACTGTCCCTTTAAGAAGCAGCTGTCTTAAGACTGCTGCTCTTTAACACATACGCCTCCTCTGAGGCTACGGACATCAATTTCCCCGATCGTATACGATCGGGTTGATTGATGCCCCCTGCTAATCTCCAGGGGGCGGCATTACACAAGCAGTTCACGAGAACTGCTTGTGCAATGTTAAATGACGACAGCGATGTTGCATTGTCGCATGTCGGGTTAGCGCACTTGAGAAGATGCAATCGGGTTTGCGCTTGAGTAGGGTGTTAGGTGTTTTCCACCTTTAACGCTCCATTGAAGTCTACGGGGAATACGTTAACGTGGTCGTGATATTCTAACTTTGGCTTTTTGCATGCGTGAAAACTTTTTACTTTTACGCTTGGTACCAGACACGCAAAAAGCTTACTTCTAACGGATTTAGAATGGGAGCGGTAAACAGCACTCGTAATCCAACTCTATGTGTGCAATAGCATTATGTCTAAAAAAACAATGTACATACCTTAATTAAAAAATACTTTATATCATCTGACCCTTCAGCGAGTGGAATATTTTTTGCTGGTGTGTGCATGTGTGTGTATATATATATACTGTATGTGTGTGTGTGTATATGTGTGTGTATATATATATATATATATATATATATATATATATATATGTGTGTGTGTGTATACATGTGTATTTATGTGTTTATATTTGTATAGACTTGCTTGATGTAGTGTTGCCACAAACCTTCAATTTGTAAAAAACGCAATATCTGTGAAGCGCAATAAAACGAGAGACGTCTGTACATTTACACTGCATACAGTCACAATATAAATCACATTCTTTACATACTGTATTATAAGTATTTGTTACCTATATAGTATATATATATTATAAGCTTCTGTGATAACAATTATTATGTATTGCATCATGAAACATATTTAAGTTTATTCAGTAACATGTTTCTTCTTTTCATGTACAGTATTCCTAATTAGGCATTAAAACATATCACAGCTAAACAGCTATTGCATTGCAAGCCTATAGATACCAGTCATCCTTTATCTTGTGCAATTGCAGACAAAACAGCCAAGTAATATCCAGTGCTTCTCTGACTATACTGCAATATCTTGCATGCTAGAGCAGGGATTCCCATCAACAGAGGGTATAGTGTGGAACACCAGAAAGAGATGTATAACCCCTCCCTCATTCATTGCTCCTACACTGCAGTAAAATGGATTTAATCTCTTGCTTCCCTCGGAGCATTGCAATAGCAGGGCATGTGTTAGCAGTGTAATTTAGACTCTGCTGTTTCTATTTTGTACTATGATTTGTAAATATGTGGCTTGGAAGATTGGAAATAATGCATAAGCCATTCCTTAATACAGGACATGCTCCAATTAAATGAGTACATTGGGTGTAATGCATGGATATCAATTAGACAACAAACATCAAAAGGACAGCTTTGTTACTGCAACAGAAAATAATCCACACTACAAGCAGTGATCAGTGCTGAGAGACAAGAAGAGGGGCAGTCTTGTCTTTAAAGCAGGAGCCCCCACAGCAGATCAATATTTGGCAGCCTTGCTGCAACTTGCTGCAGTGTTTGAGCGGAGTAGCAGAGTGCACAAGGCAGGGACCAAGCAGGGCAAAGCCCCACGTATGTCACATGTGCTTCTTAAGGCGATCTGGGGCATTAGTGAGCAGGATCTGCTGGAGGATGCTGCGCCAGGTAATCCACAGAGGGCTCAAGTCATCCTTCTACAAGCTGGGCTTATTTATCAGCAGGCACCCGGTGTTTTTCCTCACCGTACCTGCAGTCCTCACCATCATCTTTGGCTTCAGCTTCCTCAGTCGCTACAAAACCGAAAGTGACCTAGAAGCCTTAGTAGCCCCCAGTCACAGTCTGGCTAAAATAGAGAGGAGCTTGGCCAGCAGTCTCTTCCCTCTGGATCAGTCCAAGAAGCAGTTGTATTCAGACTTGCACACTCCGGGGAGATATGGCAGGGTGATCCTCCTATCCAAACCTGGGGGCAACATCCTGACGCAGGCTCAGCATATTCTCCAAATCCACAAAGCTGTGCTGGAGATGAAGGTGAACCACAAAGGATACAATTATACTTTTTCCCATCTGTGTGTACTTAGGAATGAGGATAAGGGCTGTGTGCTGGATGATATTATTTCAGTGCTAGAGGATCTCAGGCAGGTTGCCCTCTCCAATAAGACAGGAGCCAGGGTGCAAGTCAGCTATCCCAACACTAAACTAAAGGTAGGC